>NW_010258435.1:0-34829 GCF_000690775.1 Eurypyga helias
TCTATGATTCTATGATTCTATAGTTACTTCATGATATTATACATTTGGACAAATCTTTTATGGTAGTTTCCTTTAAGTATGGAGTCTTGCCTTGCAAGTAATAAACAGGCTGTCTTCTGTAGTCTACTAAGTCCTGTACTTCTGTGGTAAGTTAAATAAACCATAGGATTCCTCAGAATATAAAAATTGAAAGGATAGGCAGACTGTCACTTGTCCTTAGACGTAATTCCATCAAGCAACTAAACAAGTATGAACTAGTACTACCCCACTGTTCCAAGGACTTGGGTTTTTTACCAAAAGACACCTTTTTTACTGAAAGTACCTTGACACTGAATTTTAGCGATTCCTGCTAGCTGGCTCTTTTAGATCTTGTTGAAAGCCTATCAAGAATGAAATTTTGTTTAAAGAACATCAAATCTAAGTGTAAAACTAGGACACAAACATATCTGTATGATCACTTACAATGCCTATGTTTTGGAGTGTTTGCTTTACAACTTTCGACATGCAAACTTAGCTTCCTTAAATGCATTTATTGTTACATACTGGTGAAACTGCAGCAAAGGTACACATAGAGTTCTTCCACGTTTCTGCACACATGAAATACTACCTATGAGGTTGTTGGGTGTCGCTGAGGCTGACAAACTGTCACCAAGATCTTAACATGAATTCAAGAAAAAAACCCACAATTTTCCATAACTAATAGCTCCAATCACAGAGGCCACAACTCACAGTAGAGTAGTATAATGAGACATGCTCTTGCACCAGAGGTTTCCTTCAAGCCTGGTGTAACAGCTGTAGGTGCTCAGTCACAGGTTAGTGTGTCTGAGTTCAAGAGAGAAGTGATGTAAAAACATGTCTATTTAAGCAGCATGACACAAAGCTTACATGTAGTAGATGTGCTTAGTGACAAAGACACCCAGAAAAAGTGTAGTCTCAGTGTCCTACAAGAGATTCAGAGCAAGGAGCAAAGAAATTAGCTCTTTAAGGAGCCTGTCCTTGTCAATGACTTAAGACTAGGTATATTCTTCGTGTGTAAGGGAAGGACATCAAAGAAGCTGCTCACTTAGCAAATATTTTTCTTGAAGAGAAAAGATCCCTAAGATCCACCAAACCAGCCAAGTTATAGGATCCGAAAGAAGAAGGAAGTATATATCTGAGTAAGTTGTCACCAAAACAAATCTTGAACCTAACTGCAAATCAGGAAAATTAGCACAGTGATCAATCCTTTGCCTTGTCCCTCTTTCATAAACCCCAAATTCACCAAAAGTAGATCAGTCCATCCTAGTGGAACATCTCTGAATTTACTGGACTAATAACAGGGTTACATTTGGCTACACAAGTGACAATAAAACAAGAGGGTTAGCAGATATCTCTAACATGATTTCATTAAAAAATTCAGATGAACTTCCATGGAAAATGTTGTGTGGTATTCCCACAGTCCCATTTGGACTGTTTCACTTAGTGCAGTAATGTAGAATTAAATCTTGTTTTAAGAAACAACTGTCTTCTCCGATAATATGAGAAATATTAATTTTTCCAATGTATATTAAAAAATACTATTAATCAAACAAATCTGATGTCTAGATTTTTTCCAGATGAGCAAACACTAGACTGGGATTTCTCAGCACTGACGGTCTCCCCTGTTAATTTCACTGAGAATGTCTTTGTTTTGTTTGTAGGAACTCATCTTTCTCCCTATGAGTATGTAAAAGGTCATATGTTTCCACAGTGTCTCTGCCAAACATAGTCAAAAGAAAGGGTTTTTTGAAGCACGACATGCTCACATTCAAGAGCACTGGTGCTTCAGAAGACTGCTTTTTTTGTTCACCTTTTCCTTTTCCTTATTTGTTATTAAAGTAAAAATTATCATCTTAGACCTGTTGATTCACTTGTCCTTTTCTTGAGAAAGCCTATTTTCATCTTGGAAGAGCCCTGAGTGCTAAGTCTTCCCTGCTAATATGTGTGCAAGACCAGCTTTGCTGAGGACTTCACCTAAGTGTTAGGACAGTCCCTTTTACATGTCTTACAGCTGATAAGAATAACTGCAACCTCCATGTCTGATTACAGGACATACAAGAAAACGAGAGATTGGTTCATAATAATGATAAAGTACTCAGGGGTAACCACGGGTTAAAAGTAGCAATATTGTTATGTACATGCACTGGTAATTAGGAACTACAATACAAGCAACCCCTTGGGAATATGATAGCCTTCTACTGTTTATTAATGGATTTTCTACTGCTATTATTTTGTGTTACTTAGCTAATCATGTGTCAAAATATCTCAGAAGAGTACCCTATTGACTGGATGGAAGTTTTGTCCTTCATAGAAAGATACATCAATGTTCCAGAGTTTCCTTCAATGCCAAAGTAGCCCTCATTATCACCCTTTTTTCCCCAAGTTGGTTAGACAGCTGGATCATTCACTAAATTTATTTTTTTCCTGCATATTAAAGTTGATGAGGTCTAGGCATAATGCTATTTTAGTTTCGAAGAAACTTGGTTCTTAAGCTACCATAAAGCTTTCATTCCAAGACAAATGTTCTGTAGAAAATTTCACAGGTTGAGAAGAAAATAGGTCAGATTTGTTTCTTTGAACATGAATTAAATGCTGCAGTTTTAGTACACACACACACACAAAGATAAAATACATCTCATAAAGATCTTGTTTTTCAAAATCACTGAGATGCATAAAAGCAGATTTCCCTTCTCAAAACTGTATGTTCCAGTCTTGCTGTAAAAATTGCTATGTGGTATTCCTGAAAAAAACACAATCCATCATGTATCCCACAATTCCTAACTCATGAATTTCAGTTAGGGAAAAAAAATGGAGACCTCAAGTATTATTTGAGGGTCAGATTGATGTTAGGCTGTAAGAAAGGAACACTGACTGTATGGTGCTTGCAGCAGAACAAAGGACAATTCAAAAAATTAATGCAAGACAAGACATGTTCACTGCACAAGTGTGTGAGCAAAGCCCACAAAATGCTTGAACATACATCTTCAGGGTAGGTCTGAAGAAGTTATCCCTTTCTAGTGACTGAGTGGACTTTTGGTTTAATTTGATGAAGTTTTTTCCCCTAGTCTATGCATGCATCTAAAGGGAGCATTCCCCAAGGAGGCCCTTGGAATCCAAGTAGTCACTTCGTTCGTTGCAATCTGGCATGGAAATGATAAATAACCAGAATAATAACAAAAAGGATTGAAACTTGGCTAGCTTGACATGGACATCAGTTAAGAGAATATATTTTACAGCAGTATGAACCTTTTCTAATCTATACTGGGACTGGAACTCAAATTAATTCCCCTAGCATCACAAAATTTCTCCTCAAAGTAATATGTAGTTGTATTGATATCCAGCAAAACAATTAAAAGATAGTTTCCTATATCTCCTGACATCTCTATTCAAAGACTGTCTATTCAGTCTATTTGTTTTTTCACTGCCTATATTTGCTAATATATTATTTCTAGTTCAGCACATTGTCCTTTAGGACATGTCTACACTAAAGGAGACAGACCACCTCTGACCTAAGGACCTATCTGAATTGGTTGGGCTTAAACCAGCTCTCTGCCAGAAGACACATGTTCTTATGGCACTGTGGAGGTTCAAGCAACCACACAAAGTATATGAAAATTTACTTGTTTTGTGCATGGTGCCGTTTTCAAAGAACTTCTCAGGTGTATGAACAGTTTTCATCAGTATTGCAACATGGGTGCCAGGGAATCACAGAAAGACTCTGTTATATGAGTTTTTTCTGATCCTTACTAGCTCTTCCCACTTTCTTGGTTTAGCAAAGTATTCACCTGCCTTTTCCAAGCACTGTCAGTGACTAGCACACATAGTATTTTGTGCCAGATCTGTCAGAACTACACTGGAAACTGCAGTCTCTTTTAGCTCAGAAGCTCAAGCAGTACTGCTCCTTAGGTAACAAGGGTTTGGAATAGAAAGGCAAAATATAAAAACAAGCAGGTTTCTTTTCCTGTTCTTTGTAAATAGGTTTGATGAAACATCTATTAATTGCAGGCCCAGAAATCTCTTTGATTTTAGATTTCATGTGTGTCCAGTTTCAGGGGGAAAGTCCCCCTACTTCAACAAATTATTATAGTTTTTCATAATTTAATGAATAAAACAATAATCATAAAACCTCACAGAAGAGCAAACAATTTGGCTGAACCTATGCACCAGACTTTAAATATACCTGTCATGAGACTGCACATCTGCTGAGGAAAGCTAGCAGTGATAGCTCTATCCTATTTAATGTCTCAGACATGCATTTATGAGACTCACCCAATACAAAATCAATAATTTATAGAAGAAATCCTGCATATGTCTCTCCTAACTACCAAATAATAGATGAAAACTGACAGATAAAAGCCCAACTTCAACAATACCTTAGAGAAAGATATCGTCTACATGCAGGGCATCAGTTAAATCTGTTCTCCTGAGTATGTACAATGTGGTGATTTGAGCTGGAAGAAAAACTCAGCTGAGGAAAAAAACCAAACCAAACTAATCTTCAGTTTTGGGTAACAATAAATTAGCTTAGTTGGACTCCAGATAGGACAAGAAGGTCACAGAACAATTTAAGAGGCGGTCATGATTCTTTCTTTCAACCTCATTTAAGATCACATTGGAAACCTACAGGGGATGTTACCAATAAAATGTCTGGGCGACTCTGCATTCAGAAATGTAAAATTCATGGGAACACAGAGAGAGCTAGCAAGCAAGCAGGAGCCTATTTCCTGCTGCCTGGTGTAAAGGGCACTCTCCTGGGACTGCATCCTGGTCCCGGTTCCCATGGATTTTTCATTAAGCTGTCTTTGAATAAAATGCATAAGCAAGGTTTGGAACAGAGTTGAAATGCCAAGCTTTTTCAAAAGTACCTGCTTAACCAGGGGTTGTAGTGTCATGTGTTCACTCCTGGGCTCTCACGATTCTTTCATTACTGACTGCACATTGTCCTACCTTCAGCAGCAATGGTGGAGACCCCTACATTCTCACCCCTGCCATTACCTGGGCAGTAGTGTCTTCCCATGAGAAATATGAATATGGACCTCCACAGGCTCTGGAGGAAGCTGAATCCCCACTTGTTATATTGGTACTCTGACCACTGAATGAATATGAAAATGAGGGCATTTCTCTGTGACCTGTGGTTTCACATTCAGGAGACCATAACTGTTGTAGCTGATGCTGAATTGTGCTGGCATTGTGTATCAGCACATTTTTCAAGATGGGATGTCTCAGAGAAATAGATGCTGAAGCATGCAGCCAAAACAGAGAAAGAACCAGGAATATGTGCACTGACCAGGCTCCTAAACCAAGTGGTATTAGTCTTGCCCCTTGTGGCCCTCGAGGTGTTTCTTCTAGGAGCCATTCCCCCTAGATACTGCAAATGGGGCTGTGTGGCTTTTTTATGATCCTATTCAAACCCAGACTTCTGACCTGAAACTGGAGCTGTAAAATCAACAGTCCGTCCGGGCTACTCTTAGGGGGCCTGAGTAGCCAGGTGATGTTTTTAATGATTCTCTTTCTTGGAATTACAAACCAAATTTCCTTTAAAGTGTGATTTGCCCCAGGTCCTTAGGAGACCAGAAGCCCATTAGCAGTGGTTTATTATATGAACAAAAAAAGATACAAAACTTTTTAGAACATTGTTTTAGTTTCTACTTTACTATGTGATTTCCTTTAACAATTGCAATCCAAAAAGAAAAGCTCTCAAGTGCTTAAAGTATCTAAGCTTGTGAGAGTTTTTTCCTGTGTCTCCTGAATTTGATATACTATTTAGATCGTGCTGGCATCACCTTTTCAAACCGTGTTATTGACAAGTTCAATTTTAGCAGACAAGGAAGCAATCAGTAAGCTTCTCTGTCAGGGCATCCCTTGCTCACTGTCTGCTGTCAGTGGAAAGGGTTCACCCCATCTTCCAACCTCTCCATCTCACCATGTACCAAGAAAAACACACCCTTGGTCCAACACATGAATGGGGTTTTTTTCTTCACAGATAGTGAAGTTCAGTTCATGATTTGCGCAGACATTTTCTTAGAAGTTGCCTGTTTTGTTTTGTTTTCCTAATCAGTCTATATTAATATTTTACCTCCGCATATTCCTAATTTTCAGTATTTTTTGCTTCCCTTGAATTGATCTGATTTCCTGGGAACATGATCACTTGGAGCAATTGAAGAGAATTCTTCTATGTCTCATGAGGTTATGTCAGACTATTACACACTGGCACTGATACCCATATTGCTTCTAGCTGAGGTCTAGGAATCCCCACGAAAGGAGTGGGTTCTCCAACATTTGATATGGGCAATTAATAGGTAGATTTCATGGCTGCTTATTACCATCTGCTTTGGAAAATATCAGTATCTTAGCTGAAATTCTACCTAAAGGACAGAGGAAGCCTGTTCACTTCAAATAGAGTTTTGGTGGGGTTTTTTTGTTTGGTTGGTTGGTTGGGTTTTTTAATGTTGAAAACTCATCATGTACAAAAAGTTCTGGAAAAGCAAAGCCTGTTTTCCACAGCAGTACACTACTCTTCTACAGCTGAAAACAGAAAAGAAAAGTAAATAATAAGAATATTTCCCTTCTCTACTCATTATACTTCCAAGGTAACCAACACCAGCTACTAATAAGAGAGCCCTGCAATTCTGCAGTTTACTATGTCATGATAGAAAATGCAGGTAACTACATTAAGCCTACCAAAACTCCCTTATCTGCAGCAAGATCTCTAATAATTAAATTCATGCCCACTGTGAGTAGCAACAAGATGCTGGAAACTGGCATGAAAGTTGTATTTGATTTTCTCTTGGTACAAGCTTTTAGATGCTGCTACTTGTACTGCTCAGGACCATTATCATTAGTCTAGATAGAACAATGTTCTTGTGAGAGTAGACCAATTCTGTGGACCAGTTTCTTCTCTGTGAGGCTTTTGAGGCAAATGGCAAAATTGTGTTATTAACTTAAAAAAAGACAAGTGAAAAATCAAGCTACAAAATTAACACACAGCTTCAGAAATAAATAAACTCAGCTCATGATTAGAAAAAAAAAGATGTCTTCTGTTGGAAACCAGACCACTTATTTGGATTTAGGAATACAGCTTTAGGAATCCTATTTTTTTAAATGTTTTCTAGTGTGTTTTGAAGAACAGTTGATTTGTTTTGGTTTTGTGAGTAATGATTTCATCTGTTCATAACCTTTATATAAATATGAGGGTTTGAAAATAAACAAATGTTATTCACTAAAAGAATACACATCAACACAAGCACTTTCTACATCATCTATATCTCTGCTGATTGTATGGAATTAAGTCAATTTAAGTATATTTAACTGAACTATATTTAAGATTGACAAGGAAATGCATTGAGACAATAATCGTATGAGTAATAGTGCCTACTGAGAACATGGTTTAATTGTTTTAAGCTTCTCAAACATACGGGACAACACAGAGAAACACATTTTTATTTGCCTTTGTTTCAGAGAGGATGAACAGCCGAAATCTGTTACACCAGAGGTAGAATACTAATGATATTTTGCAGTGGCTTAGACTGTTTTGCAGACTTAATTCTTGAGAGTTGACAATAAATTCAAGAACACTGAAAGATATACAAGATTTTGCATTCTATGAATTACAGGTGTTTTAAAAATTTCTGATATTAAGGCATCTAAACTTGAGAAAGATTTTTATGATTATTTATTGAGTTTGAAAAATATTCAAGTAATGTTATTTTAAAGGTGCAAAGCTGTGCTTCTGTTAGATGCACACTCCCATTTCAGAGATATTAATAAACCCAATTTGGCTAATTAGTTTTTAAAATATGTTTTTTACCTGACTTCAGATAGATTTGCCATTCCTGTTGATGGTGCCCTTATTGGTTTCCACTCCACGGCAGAAAGGCCAGAGCCTGAGTAAAGACTTCCCATATATTTCTCTTCTGTCTCACCTATTGATTACTATCATAATCTTCAGTTTCTCCTTAGTAGTACAGACATACATTCAGTGAAATAACCTGGACTAAAAAGAGCTTTTTCTTCCACTTATTCTTAATACTATGGGGCAGAAATGAAACTGAGGAGCAGAGGGTTCTTAAGACAGCATTGCCACTAAAATGCTTCACACCATGGGACCAGAACTAAGAAGTGTAGTTCCATATAGGTTTTATCAGACAACGGTGCCATATGAAGATATTTCCGCCTTGACCTTAGCTGTCTGCTTCTACTCTCTGCCACAAATTCATGTCCCTCTGTCACCCTGATGCAGACTCCTCCTCTCTCCTTTTTTTTTTTTTTTGGACTGTCTTCTTAAAATATTTCCTTGGCACAACAAAGAAGGTAGAAAAGTATATGAGGAGGAACATGAAAAGTAACAAGTAGTTGGAGAGACAGGACATATTTCGCTCCACGTATGTAGTAAGCATACAAAATGTTCTTCTCATCTCGCAATACTCTTCCTATTTCTTGGGCTTTGACACTGACAGTGTCACTCTAATGAATCAGCGATCGCATTGGAGACAGAAATATAATCCTTGTCCTGATCTGATATTCTGAATTCCCTATCTGTCCTGTGTTATCCATAGAGTTTAGGCCACAGTTGTTGGAATCACACCTGCATTTTCAGAGGAGCATTTCTAATAACAGCCTGTCTAATTTAACTGTACAACCAGCCTTTATTAAACCAGCATTTATTACAACAATAAAGGTATTGGCAAATATTTATCGTACTTTTTTTGGCATGAACTTGACTTGGATTCAGTTCACTCAGGTAATTTACAACCAGACTGTTGAAATTATTAACTCTGCCAAGAAGATTATTCTACTTCTCAGTATGTTTTTTCTTAACAAAGTCCATTGAAGTGAAAACAAAGCAAAGGAAAAAAACCAAAACAACAAACAACAAAAAGTGGGTTTGGATGAAATGTACAGGGATTAAGATTATTAATTAAAGTTAAATGTGTCAGAAAATAACTAATCCACCTAATGACTTATGCAGAAGTTACTTAAATACATGTGGCCTATGATTTTTTTTTAAATTTAAACCAATTTTTTTTTTTTTTTTTACCAGATATTGATACTTCTGTAAAACTTTCTTTGCTTCTGAACTAAAGGTCATTTTTAATGGAAAATTGGGGTGGAAAGCTAGAGAAAAAAATTCCTATGTTTTACAAGGAAAACGCTTTTCTTACTGCTTGAGATTCTGCGATAACTTCCTAATTATATTTCATTTTGTTGTACAAAGCAGCCTGAAAACAATATTTTTTTGACTGCTATAAAAAATGGGAAATAAAAATGTATTTTTATCAGTCACCACAGCCAATCAGTCACTTCCAAAGAAATAAAGACATCACACTGCCTTTAAAAATTGGCTGTAAAAGTGGCATCTTCTAATTTAAGAGCTCTATCCGTTGCATATAATAAAACTGTGTATTTAGAATTGTATCTGGTTAGGATTACTAGCTGACAGAAACAAATTTACTGCCTTGTTAAAACCTTTTAGCACAGCAGAAAGAGCATAACAGAGCTGTAGTCTTTTCCATCTTGTATGACAACAACTGGCTTGTTTACAAAATTTTGAGCAATTATGTGCTGAGGAAGTCCACTTAAGACAACTGCATTTACTTTGCTGTTGGAGAGATGAAGTGTTTTGGGCTGTGGGTTTGTTTTTTTTTTTTTTTCTTTCAACTCTAAGTGGATGATTAAGCATTAGAAAATGAGAGTTCAACTTGACTTTCAGATGCTCAGATCTAAGCTTGCAACATTAGCAACATTATTGTATTAATCTGTAGCTTGTCCCATTTGAAGGAAAATATCCACAGGCAGGTCTGCATTATAAAATGTTGCCAGTATAAATTTTTGGCTTGCATTCGTGAAAAAAATTCACTGCTAAAGTCTTTTTTTTAAGAAGAAATTTGCACTCGAAATTCATTTCATTTCGTAATGTAACTGAAGTAATTTAAGAAAATATCAACACTACTGTTAAAAAGATACCCTTTGCAGGATTTTGCTGGTATAATTTTGCAGAAAAGTCACAGTGTTATGGACAAGCCACAGGAGCCAATAAACAAGAACTACCCAAGAGCAGATCTTTCACAGTTTGCAGTAGTATACTTCCTACAGTACTGTGATACAGTAAAGCAAAGCTTTTTATTTTTGGGCAATGGAGAAGAATTATATGGTGCGTGATATGCAATCCAAACAAAATTGGTCAACAGAAAACTTTCTTATGAGTCTTAAGACCTAGTAGGTGTAGACTGTGAAAACAATGGTTCAAAACTTGGTCGTGTCAAAGCTGTGAAACAAGCATTCCCTGGCTTCTTCCAGTCACTTTCAGTCTTCAAGAAGCAAACAAACAAGAAGTTGCTGACTCCAGGAATGACAACAAAATATGCAGGTAGTCCCAGCTTCCTCTGGGTGTTAACCTCTGTCAGCTGATAGCCCTTTCCCTCACTTTTTGCAGCCAGAAAAGCCCTTTTCTCTAGTTTGCCTGTGAATAAACTCAGCACAGCTGTGACAGCCCTGCTCCAGTGCACGTCTCTGCAGTGAGGGCCAGGCAGCTGTGGTCTCTCCCTGCAGAAGCCTGGCCATTTGGCTAGGAGCTCTGGAAGGGGGTATATACAGGACATCATGAAGAAAAATGCCAGCCACATGTGATGGCTGGGAAAATCAGTCTGGAGAGAGAATTAAGAGTACACAAGCTAACAATGCCTCCTTTAATACACTGTGGATTGGTAATGTTTTTTGAACAAAGTACAAGAGAATAGCCTACAGTGCGGGTGGAGGGGGAGGAGGAGGAGAAAATGCCCTTATTGTCTTTTAACAAAAACAATTCTGAAGTGTACCTTAGCAAAACTCATGGCTGGAAATCTTTTTTCTTTCCAGTTCAGGCCTGATGCTCAGCATGTTCCCCCAGTGTTCCCCGATCCTTAATTGCATGTACACCCGAAGACTTTTGTGTTGAGCACATTTTACTACTGAAAGGAGAAAAAAAATCTCTGAATGTTTGAAAAGCTGATTGACAAGGGATTTTTTTTTTCCCTGAACGTTTAAATGCTTTCAGCAGTGCTTCCTTATATTCTTAGACAATGCCACTGACCCTTTTACAAATCACTGTATGAACTAAAGAGTGAAACTTTAGACGTAGTTAAAATGAAGCTTTTTGGCCAGGTTTTGACAGCTGTTATTCTAAAACAATGTTTTGGCTCTGATCAAAAATATGACTTTATTTCCTTTTGGTTTTATACCAGAAGCCATATGACTCTGATAGATGGGGAGGAGGGGTGCGAACAAGAGTGCAAGAAGCTTTTTTCAGCTGCTTTCCCAATAGACCTCAGTATGCAAAAGGAAGTGACGCCGGAATCTCATCTATCCGAGGTGTTGGGTTTATGGTAGGTGGTCCCTGAGATACTGTTTGTAGAGAGGTGAAAATCATATGTTGCATATTTATTATCAAAGATGAGGTCCTGAACTGCAAGATCAGGAAATGAGACTACTCTTTGATTTTCTACTCTTCTCTGTGAAAAATAAAAAGTATATTCATGCACAGGCTGGTATTTATATTGCTTTAAGAGTCAGAAGTTGAACCACCAGTAGGTTCATGAAAGTCCCAAGTGGAGCTAAGGCAGGTGGGGGACAACCTGTACCCTCACTAATACACTATATTACTTACTCAAATACCTAACTTTCCTTAGTAGTGCCTCAGCTTGGCTTTTGACCACAGGCAATTGCTGTGATTGCTTTTGTCAGAACCTCTTCTGGTTAGAGATCATATCAGTGTAAGAGGTCATCGGAGCACGCCTGCACTGGGTAGGCTGAGCCTACCACTGTCTGAGACGGTAAGAGCTCTGAAATGCAGCAGCATCCGAAAGGTGGTGTGAGCTGAGGGGGTCTCTGAAAGTCTGCCAGGTTTCATGGGAAAGATACAGCAGGTAATAGATGTACAGAAATTATTTCTGCGGGGATTAAAATAGTATGTTAAAGTATTAGTGTTGGTTGGGATTTCCGGAGGTGCAGGGAAATGAAGTCTCGTGCCTGTTATGGTATTACCTGCACTAAACTGCCCAGGTTTGAAACTCCCTTTTAAAGACCACTTCTAAATATTGAGCAAAAAGCTTTCAGCTGAAACTTCCAGTTGAATTCCGTTCTTTTTGAGACCTAACCCCACCATGCTTTCTGGAGTTTGTCATAGCTGCGCTAGCAACCAGACTTGCTAGCTGAATTATGTCCATTTCCCCCAAATACTGCAGAGGGGAATATGGCCACAACAGCATTACTTTAGGTGTTTTCCACTGTCCCTTCACCAAAATACGTCTGTCCTGAAATTCTAGGATGAACAAATAAATTCTGGATGTTGGACTTGGAATGTGTGTACAGGAATGTTCTTAGAAAATGTAATGGGAAAAGGAAATAATCTGTTAGTTTCTCTGCAGTAGGATGCCAGCAAGGAAAGACTCCTTCAAAAAACAGTGTACGTGTATGGTGTTTGGTATGTGTGCATATGTCAATAAATAGATTTTTAGTTTGAAAGTTGAGTTTGGATTTTAGGAGCTGTTATGTTTTACAAGTCATAATAAATGCAAAGCATTGAAAACTAAGGACAGAGGGAATACGTATGACAGCTGTCAAAGACACATTCACCCACATGGAATACATGACCTGTTTAACTTTGCCAAGGTCACCATGATTGATTGAATATCTGCTGACCCAGCAAGTCACCTTGCATGACTGAGCAATTGTGCACGATATTCAAGAGGAAAAATACTGATTTTATAAATTTTGAAAGAGTAAGATAACAACATGTTTTCTAAGGAATAACTCAGAATTCATGAAGTAGTAAACAGTTTTTATTGGATCATCTCTCAGTGGTTCTATTAGTATTCTGGGGAAAAAAAATCTTTTTAAACTGGAAAATAAAATATTTCTCAGTATTCCTCATTTGCCTCATATGCAATGTCTAATGTAAAATTTACCATCTAGCATATCATACCAATTACTGAGATAAAGAAAATAGCAGTAATCCTAATGGATTGCCTCTATTATTGTCAAAGAGGTATGGTCTGCTGATAAAAGATTGGTAAAGATGTTTTGGTATCTTCTTTCCTCACACCCCCAACTTTGGTAGAGACAAGACGGAAAAGAATTTCCTCACAGCAAACAGGCAAGGACCTGACACAATGAGACAGTGAAGATAGATGAGGCAGCAGAATGGATTGCTGCTCTTATTTATGAGAAACTCATTAGACCATTCCCTATTTAGTTCCATATCTCTTAAACTTACAGTACAATAAATAGGTAAATTAAAATAATAACAATATTCCCAATCTATCCACCTAATATATTCAAAAACCATTTTCTTTCTTGAAATTAAAGCAAATAAAAAATGGCTGAAGGGATTCAAATAATGCAGCAATTCATAATAACTTTCTCGGAAGTGGATGCACTATTATCTGCACTCAGGCTCAACATCTTTTGGAAAGAATTAAGGAGCTTTTAAAAATGTGTCTTACTTTCCTCATTTGTCTTCCTTTATACAGCTTGCATATTCTCTTCAGCTTGGTAAGTATCAGCACTTTTTTATTTTTTTGTCTCCTACTTTTTGAGAGAAAGGCATCTGGAAGCCTCATAAAAGATAGTATTCCATATGCAATAAACTTTGACTGGATTTTTTTTAGGTCCGTAAAAAATGGGAATTGCTAAACTGACCAGGCCTAAGGTTCATCTAATCCAATATTTTATCTCAGAGGGTAGCCACTTCACAATGGTTGTGAGAAAGAAGTGTAGAAACTTCTAAGTTATTACACAGGAAGAGTGGAATAATTTTCACTTCAAGTGAATCTGACCTTTATCTTTATTGTGGGTGTATGTATTCCATTTTTGGGGAGTTTCAGTCCTCTCATGGCGGGAGAGGAGGAACACAATGGAGCCGTCTGCACTCTTCACATTTGTGTGGGTGCTGCTGGTGTCTGAATGGGTACTGGTACCAGTAGCACTCTCATTTGTGTGACCAGTCATGTGCCTGCTCTGTCTGTGTGTGTTATGCACCTACTGGGAATATCACTCCTGCTGCACTGCTGGCTGGGACTGGGTCAGAGACCTAAGGCACCTTCTCACTGTGTGGCCAGGGCAAGAGGACTCAGCTGGGACCTCCATTCTGCCAGGATCAGGATCATATCTAACCAGAGACAAAGATGCAAGATCTAGGCAGTCTGCTCCAGACCTTCAGTGTCCTTAATCCTAGATGGTTTTCTTGACATCTATCTGCAGTTTAAGATGACTGTTTCCACAGACCGTTCCGTATCTGCATTTTGCTTCTTTGCCAGAGAGGACAGACCATGTTGGAGACCAATGCAATTTAAATAAACACACAAAGACTGTGGTGGTTAACTGAAATGATCCACAGTTCTCTCCAGAGTGCTGTTACCCATTTGGTCATACTTAATGTTTCAAAATGCACTTCCAGCTTCACATTCTGGAACTTTAACAGTATTAGCTCATGTTATATCACCTATTACTTAATACATTGAGCAGGCCTGGGCTGAAGCCCAAGTGAAACCTTAGTGAACTCCACCTGTTACATCCCTTCATTCATGCAGCGAATTGTTCCCAGATACTCTGGGTACTCTTATACAACAAGATTGTATCCAACAGTAGTTTCATCAAGACCATATAGCTCCCTGGTGTGGTTCGGAGAATGACACCTGAGAGAGTATCAAAAGCTCCATTAAAGTCAAGATGTATGACATTACTGCTTCTCCTCTGCTGCCCCTGTCCTGTTAGCTTGTCATGGAAAGTAATTAGATTAATCTGACAAAAATCTGCTCGACAAACCTGTGTTGGCTGCTGCACAACTCCTTTTGTTATCTTAAGAGCTGTGGCACTAGATGTGACCCCAAGTAAGGGAGATGCTTCATAAACCAGCCGAACAGGACTAGGAAGAATTCAACCTGCATCTTTACAAGCACTTTCAGACATTTTGTTAAAAAAGTCCCTGGCACAGAATCCAACTCACCCCGTAATTGAAGCATTAGCAAAATATTTTACACGTATTACAGCTGCAGGACAGTAGCACTTTGGCTAAGAAGCAGCCATATCCTGTAGGAAAATACATAGTAACTTTGGGTTTGGTTGCTGTTAAATCAGTACAAAGAATCCCATTTAATAGTATAACTGTCCCAATAGAAGAATTTACTGATGATTAGTATTATGAGGCTTTATTCAACTTTCTGGAAACATCCTGTTTAAGCTTATTTTTTAATTAATACATTCCAGTTAGGAATTTCATTTGTGAAAGTTTGAACAGTACCTCTTAATTTCTCTCTTATTGCTGTCATTTTAAATCTCTCCGAGTAATTGTACATTTCAGTTTTGTAAAATGATTCTAGCATGCAATTTGTAAGGAAGATGTAAAAATAAATTACAATTAAATTGCATTACTTTAGAAGAATAAAGTTTCTGTAATTTATTTGCTGAATGAGTCCTAGGAAACTTGGGTTTATTTCTTCCCTCCATGACCAACTTCCTCTTATAATTAATGCAAATAAGCTTTCAGGGCCTCCTGTTACTATGATTCACTTTAGCCAGAAAGCTTCACGCTAATGAAAGGTTAGACCCATATGCTCACCAAGGTATAATGGAGGAAAGGAACCTCTGAAGAAGGCATTTTAGCTACAGTAGACATAGGTGTATACCTCCTGCAGAGCTATGATATTGTTTAGTCATCTTCTAGTTTTCAGAGGCTTCCCCTTCAGGGCCTGAATGACTCTGGGCGTGGCGTAACCCCCTTTTTTTTTTAGGTTCATGCCACTGTCTTTCAGACCTCCTTTTTTTTTTTTTCTGTTTTTTGTTTGTTTGTTTGGTTTGGTTTGGGTTTTTTTTAATATTCCTTCTATGTATAGTTTTCTAAGATGACATCAATCCATCTAATTTTGGAGCCTAATTCAAGCACAGTTTCATTGAAATCTTCAGTCTTGCCACAGGAGAAATAGGGGTCATGCAGTTTTATTAACATAACTGCTGAAAAACGAAAGAAACCACACCTAATTTATAGTTACATATCTATTACAATGGTGAGAGGTAGAGGGGCACATGTGCTTCTGATCAAGGTTACAATAGCATATCCTCAAACTTCTGTATTCATAGGAGGAATGGATGCAGCCTTGGTACATTTCTGGATGTAAGGAAGTCACCACAAAAGGCAGAGCCAAGGATGTGCTGACAAATGTGAATGTTATTTTTGTTATTGCTTTCCCAGAACAATCTATAAAGAAGCAGGGCTGACTGGCTCAATGTGAATTCTGTTTCTCCGTGATGGTAGCTCCATTTCTATGAATGGTTTAGAGGTTTCTCATGCTTGTGCATCATTATTATTCTTCTCTGGATTTTTTATAGTAGGACTGTGGTATGGCGCAACCACTGACAACCAGTGTCCCAGATTCATCTAGCGTCATTAAGTTTGTGGGAAGTGGCAGTAGAGGATATACTGCAGAGTTGTTCCACTCGGCTCCAGCATTCAGAGGCACACATGCTGGGACCGTAGACAGAGAAACACACCTGAAAAGTAATTTCTGTAACGTGATCACTCTCAAATGTGAAAATCAGAAATAGGAGAGGGAGTATGAAGAGAAGTTGGTGTTTAAGCATCTCCTATATCTAGTCAGTAACAAGTATGTGTCTTAGAAACTGCAGTCCTGTGATATTTTATAAGACTAAAAGTATAGCTCCATGTCATACTGATTTTTAAATATTTAACAAAAGATTTTCTGTCCAATTGTGCTCTATGAGGAAAAACATGAATAAATTTAGCCCTCTCCCCCCCCCAAGTTTAAAGTAAGTACAAGTTTTGAAACTCCCTAACTCACCATTTTCTTTAATATCCTGGAATATAGTAGTAAAAGAACAGTCATATCAGTGGCTCAATAATTGGCTTCAGTGAAATAATTTTTTTTTCTCAATTTCTAATAAAAATGGTTATTATTTATTAATTTTTCATCAACAAATAATTTCCACAAAGTTTATATTTCACTGTGAAAGCATAAATCATCTCCCTGACTAACTAAATTTTCTAGATAGGAAGCTAAATTTTCCATAATTAAGAGAGGGTTATTAAAGTTATGGGACACAATGACATAATAATTTTAAAAATTACATACATGAATATGTTCAACAGACATATCCAAAATTTTTTTCTTGTGCAGGTTCATTGTAAAAGGTATTGACCAGATTTGAAAGCAGAGACATGAATGAATTTTGAGAGAAGCGAGAGAGCACAGGCCATGAAGGATATACAGCTTGAAGAATTCATCAGAATATTACAAGACTCAAATCTGCCCAATTATCAGAAAACTAGAAATAATTATTTACCTGATGAACTCTTGATTGTGAAATACTTTTGTACTTGACACACATTTCCAGTTCTCATCATCTGCTAATATTTCAGCTATTTGTCTTTCTTCTTTTATTGTTTGTCTAAGCCAACTCAACATGTTTATAATTGCTGACAGTGTCTCTGTCAGATGTACACTACGTCCCTCCTAAATCTGCTTTTATCTTTTACACAAAATGAAGCTGCTCTTAGTACAGTTTCTAATGGCTGTTAGCCAGATCTCAGAACCAGCATTTCTCCTGCATCTTCTCTGACCTGCTTCCCTGTTTATCCTCCCTTGTGACTCATTTCTCTGTAACCTCATCACAAAACCAAATACAATGATTTTCTTAATAAGGATGACTCCCAGATGTGTACTCTAGACTAATCTGATTCTCCCTAGACCAAGAGTCACTCAAGATGATAGCTAAAGTGCTTCATCATCTCCCTCTCCACACTTTCCTTTAATAATATTTCTACTGCTTATTTTTTCTGATCCATAGCCTGCTAGTTCCCTCCACTCAGACCCTTCTGTAGGTTTTTCTGCCCAGGCTTTGCCAAGATATTGCACTCTGTTGGACAAAATATGCCTGAGAACTTTCCTATAAAACATCCAATTAAAGCATGCAACTCCTCCAAACTCAAACCATCTTGCGTCTTGTCTTCTCCTCCTTGACAGCTATTAGCATGTCAACTATATTTTCGATGCTGCAATGATATTTTCTGCTAAGACCTTATCACATATCTCTCTACATTCCTCCACTTGTTTATCCTTCTCACTTGTCACACTCAAGTTTCTTATCTTCACTACAGAAGCCACTACCAGTATCTTCACAGAAACCTTATTTTTCACTTAAGGCCCTGGACACAGATCCTATCTCTGTCTAGTCCTTCCAAAGAAACTGTTGCTCAGAGACTGGCTGGGCATCAGTCTTCTGGTGGGAGGTGTTGAGTGTTTGTCTTTGCATCGCTTGTTTTTTTTCCTACTTTTTTCCCATAATGTATTAAAGTGTTTTTATTTGATCCATGAGTTTTTCTCAATTTTGCCCTTCCAATTCTCTCCCTCATCCTACCATGGGGAGAGGAGAAAGCAAGTGACTGGTGGGTGCTTAGTAGCTGGCCAGGGTCACAAGGAAAAAATGGTTTGACTTTTGTTCAAGAATTTCCTGGTATGGCACTACTAGGATTCCTGCAACTTATAGCAATTTGATGGCAATTGTGTAATTCCAACTGAAGGAAAACCTGACACAATTTGAAAAAGGTTGTAGTGAAAGCTTGAGTATGACAAACCAGAGCCAGGGAAATTTTTCTCACTATTACTTTCAAATTCTTACGTTCTATTGCTCCACATTTTGTTCCTTTATTATTTCAGACTCTGACAATACCTTCTTCGGAACACAATGATGGGCTGCTTCTTTATTTTAATTTTATTTAACTTTTTAAGAATTTATTTTGATAGCAGAAACAGATAGTGTAAAGTAAATAAATGTTGTAAATAATAAAGTTCTTTTCCCATCTTCATCTTCTAAATTTTGATGCCATAGAAACAATAAAGGAAATACTTCCACAAGTATGCATATTTGCTCATATTTAAATTTAAATGAAAAAATGCATTAGCATTTGATAAAGTTCAGGCACATTCAGTTTTATCATGGATGACTGGTTTTCCTATGTTACTATTTTTCAAGTTTAAAAGACCTGCTTGCCATAAAAAAACCCTGTAGAAATAATAGAAATAACAGAATAAGGAAATAACCTGCAGCATGTTACTTTCCGGACTATCATCCTTGTTAACTCTCTGAAGGGTATACCTTATATTTCCTATACACTGTTATCAAGACAAAACACAGAGTAAAAATGAACTGGCTGAAGCAATCAGTGAGATAAATTTTTTGTTGTTGACAATTGTAATATTTTCATTGAAGTCACTTCCAGAAATGACCCTGTGGACTTTGTTCATTGAACTCAAATTTCTGGGAAATTTTTTTCAAACAATATCTTTCTGCGTTTATGATTTGATTCATATTTAAGTGCTGACTTTAGGATGAGAAACTGAAATAAATGCAGAAGGAAAAAGAAAAGTAACTCAATTCCTTTTGATGCAGAAGTCTTTCCTTTTTTAAGTCAGAAAACTGACTTAATAACATTGGGTGAAATGCCATGAATGTAAGAAATATATTTTTATTTCACAAAGAATTCCAAACTGGTCCAAGATCATTTTGCCAATTATTTTACCATACAGACAAAATAGATGATGTAAAGAAAAATCTTCTCATGATCTCAACGAAGTAGTAGGGAGAAAACTGCTGGGTTGTATCAAGGCTATGCTTGCTATCCTCTCTACTTTGGGGGATGTTTAGCTTTTCTGAGTTAAAACACTTTGGAACAGACTTCATTGACAGAAGGAACTGAAATCCAGAACTCACCCTTCCAAGAGAATGTACTCATCATCAGACCCCATATGCAAGAGTCTTTGCTCTCTATTAGGTTCCCAAAATCTGTCCATGCTTTAACAAGAGGGATAGAAGGTAATCCAGTAGTGCATTTCATCTACTTCTGAGGGAGTTTTCTTGTTCAAAAAACAAGGACTGCAGACCCCAGTCACCCATTGTCGAAGCACAAAGTTGTAATGAAAACGATGTGTTTATTCTCTGTTTTTCTTCAGGTACTTAAACACATAAAAGCGTCATGGAATCACAGAATGGTTTGGGTTGGAAGGGACCTTAAAGATCATCTAGTTCCAACCCCCCTGCCATGGGCAGGGACATCTTCCACTAGGCCAGGTTGCTCAAAGCCTCATCCAGCCTGGCCTTGAAGACATCCAGGGATGGGGTATCCAGAACTATTCTGGGCAACCTGTTCCAGTGCTTCACCATCCTCTCTGGGAAGAAATTCTTCCTGATATCCAATCTAAATCTACTCACTTTCAGTTTAAAAACATTACCCCTTGTCCTGTCACTACAGGCCCTTGTAAAAAGTCCACCCCAGCTTCCTTGTAGGCTCTTTCAGGTACTGGAAGGCTGCAATAAGGTCTCCCCAGAGCCTTCTCTTCTCCAGGCTGAACAAGCCCAGTTCTCGCAGCCTTTCATCATAGGAGAGGTGCTCCAGCCCTCTGATCATCTTCATGGCCTCCTCTGGTTTTGTTCCAAGTGGTCTATATCCTTCTTATGTTGAGGGTTCCACAGCTGGCCACAGCACTCCAGGTGGGGTCTCACAAGAGCAGAGTACAGGGGCAGAATCCCCTCCCTCGACCTGCTGGCCACACTTCTCCTGATACAGCCCAGGATACGGTTGGCTTTCTGGGCTGCCAGCACACACTGCCGGCTCATGTCCAGCTTTTCATCCACCAGTACCCCCAAGTCCTTCTCTTCATGGCTGCTCACAATCCATTTTCCACCCAGTCTGTACTTGTGCTTGGGATTGCCCCAACCCCAGTGCAGGACCTTGCACTTGGCCTTGTTGAACTCCATGAGGTTGGCAGTGGCCCACCTCTCCAGCCTGTCCAGGTCCCTCTGGATGGCATCCCTTCCCTCCAGTGTGTCAGCCAGCTTGGTCTCATAGGGTCTCTGCCTATCCATTCCAGTCCTAGAGTGACCAAGGCCACAGACCAGTGCTTAGTCTGAGGAATCCATACAGAACATCCTTATCTGTGGCTTTACTGCTGGCTGGCAAAGGCTTTACTCTCTTGGTATGCTAGACATGGTGTATTGTGTTGTAAAGTTGTTCTGCTCATGCAGCTGCCTTGATCTGATCCGTGAGACACAGATGGAATCTAAGGTGCCTCCATGTATTGATTTGTATTGGGGACCAGGACACATACACCCCTTTGAGGACCCAATGATTGGTCCAAGCATAAAGTGTCAGTTTATTGCAAGGGGGCTATATATCATTTTCCCACTTCAAAATCTTTGAAGAAATTCCCTTTTAAGTTGATAATGTGTGGGAAAACTAAACTGATTTTTGAACTCCATTGGTAGGGATCTTCAGTGATGCCAGTGATAGTGACAGAGCTTTTATCAAGAGGTCTCTATTATGCAAGGTGTCATGCAAAACCATAGGACAACTCAGTATCGCTGGTAAGGATCTTTATACTTAGAAGCGATGACAAGCAGTGCTGTCTATCATGTTAACCCATGTCATGTGATACCTATTATGCTTTGGAGAAGCATGAGTTTATTTCAAATTTAATCTTATAATTACAGTGGTGTTGTTTTATGTCCTTGAGTTGAATTTTGCTTTTAATCATTCCATCTTCTATGACTCAAGGTTTTCAGAGACAAAACATAATATTTTTAAAAATCTCTACCTTTAAACAAAGACAAGTGGCCAGGATTTGAAGGGAGCTATTACAAAATAACCCAAATTTGAAACTGATTGAAAGAAAAAGACAATATATTATCAGATATATTTAATGGTCTAGGAGTCATTTGGCTCTTTCTGAATATAAGGATAACTGGCTGCATATGATAATGTTATTGTTTTAGTCTAAGTTTCAGTATTTGTTTATTTCTTCACATTTCTGATTGTCTGATTGGGTGAATGGGTACTAATTTCATGGCTAGCTAAAGCTCACTATAACAAAGCACTTAAGTGTTCACTTAGGAATAAACACTTGGGTAGTGTCACTGATTAGGTCAAAGAAATTTTATGAATGTTTAAAGCTGAGATATTTTTCTGCTCAGCTTTGCTGAATAGTGCCAAATTTTCCATGATCAAGCTTCAGTTCAACAGAATCACTAATATTCAACAAAACAGAGCGCAATGTGCATAGTTTAAAGTAAGTTCTGGAATTTTCCTGACACAAAATTAGCACCCTTTACAAAACTAGGGTTCACTGATACACCTGAGAATAATTTTTAAAAAGAATTTACTCAAAGGATATTGATGTCTATATGGACCAATTTAAATCTCCTTTCCACTGAACAGCCTTATGGCAAAATACAGAACATTTAAAGTTTTTAATATTCAAAATGTGCTGTGAGTATATGTAGCAGAGGTGTCAAAATCAAGACTTGATGAAGTGTGTGGAGAACAAAGTGTATTTACTGACAGCCTTCCAGTGCCTGAAGGGGGCCTACAGGGAAGCTGGGGGGGACTTTTTACAAGGGCCTGTAGTGACAGGACAAGGGGTAACGGGTTTAAATTGAAAGTGGGGAGGTTTAGATTGGGTATCAGGAAGAAGTTCTTTCCGGAGAGAGTGGTGAGGCACTGGAACAGGTTGCCCAGAGAAGCTGTGGATGCCCCATCCCTGGAAGTGTTCAAGGCCAGGCTGGATGTGGCTTGGAGCAACCTGGTCTAGTGGAACGTGTCCCTGTCCATGGCAGGGGGGTTGGAACTACATGATCTTTAAGGTCCCTTCCAACCCAAAGCATTCTATGATTCTATGAAAAGGAAACATGAATTCTCAGCATTTTCAAAATCGGTAGAGTTTAAATACGATACAAAGTCCAGCCAAACCAGTGGAAAAAATATTTTGATTTCAATGGCTATTGCCTCTATTTAGATGGATAAAACTTCCCTGTAAATTAATTTAAATTTTTTATAACTTCTTTTATAACCAATTTTTTTAAAGCAGCATTCTGCACCTTGATGATCACTGGCTGCTAAAGACAAAATATCAGGATAATTACCATGTAACTTTTGCTCACCCCTAGTGCCATTCACCCTTTCGGAAAACTTGGTGTATTTTCCTTTTTTCTATACCAAATATTTCTGATAATTGAATCTAGCAGATCAAGAACCATTTTCAGATTTAATCAGGCTTTTTTTTCTATGGAATTCAATGATAGTTTTGTGTTTGTAATGTCAAGAAGAACTACAAAACACACTCAAGGTTTCTGAGGCCTAGATAATAAGTCAATCAGAAGGCAGTGTTCATTCCACACACAAAATTTCTTGTATTTTTTCTGGTTATGATAGAATAAGATTATTTCAATACTGCAACACTAGATGTCATCACATCATGGTACAACATGTGAAATGATATTTAAGCTTTTACCAGAATATGGATGAGTGAATAATTCAAAATGAATAATTTATTCACTGGATTTTGCCTTTTTTTTCTGTCCCGTGAAATATTCAAAAGCAGATTACAAAGCTCTCTAAAGTATTCCTGACAAGAAATTATTTGCAAGTTTCTTCCCATTTTGTATTCTATCAAACGAATTTGAACTCTTCACTGTGAACTTCAAAATTCAAAATTAGTCATTGATTAAAGACTATTACTTCTGTTCCTGATTTATTTAACAATAGTGTTAAATGATTAGCTACAAAGACATTTGAAAACCAGAGCTGACAAAAATGGGTGTCTGTTACTAAATCAAAATTTCCAGTAAACTGTCAGTTAAAATTTTGATTAAAAAAACCCCAAACCAAACAAAAAAAACCCATAAGTAAATATGAGAAATGTGTATATGCTAGAAATTCAGCTTTCTGTAAAATCCTATTTAAAACAATTGTCCTTGAAATCAACTTCAAACAGTAGATTCTGAGTGTGAGTGATAGATTTTTAAAATTTATTAACCTTCAATTTTCAATTTTTGTTTGAAGTGCATAATTAACACTTTCCTGAATATATGTTTGTGTGACATTGTTCAAAATGACCTTTCTTACACTGAGCCTTGTATTGAGCTGCTGCAAATTTAGATATTTTCTTTTATGGGTTGATATATGAAAAACATAATGTACTTTATAAATTATTTCTTTCTGTCAGCTCAGGTGATATCACAGATATTCTTCATTCCCTGAAATAGCTGACATTAGGGCTAGCAGCTGCTTTCTTCAGTACTGCCACCCATGTCACACATTTTAGTCCAGATAATATGATGTCTAGTTTGCTTAATAATAGTAAAAAAATATATTCTTTTCAAATCTTCACACTCAGACCATACTTTCCTAGACTCTGAAAGCACAGAAAATCTCCAGGGATTTTCAGCTACCTCTTGTCTCTTTTCCTCTCTCCTTCTCACTTCTCTACTACTTCATGTTCTTGCATAGCACACCAAAAGGGAAAACTGCACACTCCATAAATTTACGCAAATGTAAACATAAGAGCTGTTAATGTCAAAAAAAAAAGCCACAACCAAAAACCAAAAAATTCACAAAATTCTGGCAGCATCTGATTTAAAAGTAGCTATAGGTTCTTCCTTTAAGTTGTTGATTATTCAGGTAATTGTAACTCCTGAAATGAATTTATAACTAGCAAAGTGGCCACTGAATTCAGTACTTCATCCGATGAGTCTTTAACACAAAACATAATGCCATTATGGGTAAACAAAACTGAACCCTTGACTAACACTCCCAGGATTGCAGAGCAAGGCTGACTCACGTTTTTCTATTGAGCTCAAGTCAAAACAAGTCCTGTTCTGCAAAATAAAAACTTGAGAAATGTCTCCAGCCTAGACTAGATGAAGAATAATAGAGTGTTTTCTAGGCAGGTCTCACACTTCAAGGATGACTGGTCTACCAACAATTTTTTGAAAAGGAAAAGCAAATTAACCTTCTCCAATACCTGTGCCTGAAGCTCAGGAAAAGATTTTAGATCATGAATCTCAGTCTCACTGAGAATTTCACAGCAGCTGCATCCACACACACCGCTTTTGTTGGTCACTTCATTTTCATGCATTCCAATGCTAAAGTTAACTACCACACTTAAATCCTTACATAAAGGAAGCACAGAAAACATATAGCAGACTTCAGAAGGTTTACTGTCTTTTAGCATGCCCACGTCATACCCTTACTAGGCTGAGATTCCCTTTTTCTCACTGGCATTAAAAATTTATTCTAATATTTTTTTAATTGTCAGTTACCAATTTAATTTTAGACCATATTTTAGATTAGTCTAAATGGTTTAGTTAAGCATAATTGTAACCATTCACATTTATTGTGGTTACTGACTTCATTGCCTGGGTCTTAAAATAAATAAATTTTATTGGCTATCTGTTTTTGACATTTTTATTATTATTTTCAGTGAATTTATTTGTGTATATTACACTTTCGTCAATGCACCATAACTTATCTGTTCCCACTCTGGTATTTTTTGATGTTGCACAAATATTCCTACAGAGTGCAACCTAATCTCCTTTGATGGAACCACAGATGCAGGGAGCTATTCCCCAGAGCCCTTAGCTCTCAAGGCCTGTTTGCATTAACTTATGATCTTGTTACGAGCCACTTCTTGGGCTGAAATCAGTGTGAGTGCAGGCTAGTGTTCATTGTCTTTGACTGCTTGCTCTGCTTTGCTGATTCCTTAACAGATATATGTTCTGTTGGGGATGGCAGTAGGAAGGCAGTCACCCTGGAGAAGACTCAAAAGGTGGAGGCTGTGTTTCTTAAAATAGATTTTGACATGTTTCTTTGCAACCTAGGGAAGGGCAATACAACAATTCACTGTAATTTACTGATTAACCTGGAATAGTGTGTCAGAGACACAATAAGGAAGTATGAAATCTACACCATTATATTTCAAAGAAGTACTACAGCAATAAATTCAACCTGCTGCTACTTTCATGAAAAAAAAAAAACCAACAAAAAAACCAAACTTCAAATTCTACTTTAAAAGTATTTGGAAGATCTTTGAACAGCAGCTAAGGTATGGTATATATTTAATTCTATTATTCCAATATTATTGACAGATAAATGGGAGTGAAGGAGTTAGGAAGTTCTCTGGCTTTTTCTTACAACATTTCCTCCCCAGTTAATAGACAAAAAGAAAAAGAATGTGGTTGTTTGTAGCAAGCCATACATTCCTTTATATTTTGATAACATTTCAATAAGGTACATTTTTATTAATTCATCTGCTATTAGAAGTCACTTAATAAACATTTTATTCAAACATGGATAGAGAGCAAGTACACTAGCTGCTTAAATTCTTGATGATTTGGCACCTGATTGCCTAAATCCTGCAGATTTGTTACTATTCCAGTAACTGTTCATGAAGCTGCTTATAAATAATTAAAGTGTTTCAATTCCAAGGATGCAAAGTCATGCCATTTATTGATCTTCTAGACATAAACCTTTGCTCCTAATCATCGTGTAAGGACACAGTTCCCTTTATAGTGCACAGATATTTCTACTACTATAAAAAGAGAAGAAAACAGCCATTTTATCAGTCTGAAACTTACACTGTAATGCAGTAACAATTTGTAACTATCTGCCATTAAACTCTCCTTCTGCCTTTGAGCTTTGACAGATTTTTGGAAAGCTGGATGACAGTCATATGAACTCTTAAAATAGTAGCTAAAGGATGAGAAAAAACACAGAGCCCAATCCTGCCGTGGAAACTGTGTGGGTGCAAGGATCTAGCAGGCTATTGCAACCCACCTCTGTCTGCAGGAAGCATTAATGACACAAGCAGTGACAGAGGAGAGAAAAGAAACAATACACACCAAGAAATTTTCACTCATGAAAAAAATTCAGAATGAAACTAAGGTCTTTTAGGTACCTCATGTTTGAAATATAAGAACATCTTTATAAGCGCTTCTGCTTATGCTGGTATTGTATATACAGACCTAACCCTCCAGGAGTTTCCAGTCTGATTGCATTTCATGCACTGTTTCAGCTCTACAGCTATCATTTTCGTCAAGCAGAAAAATCCTTTTATTGTGTATTTAACTATTTTCATATTGCAGGACTGAAATACCATAAAGTATTTTTAGAACAATTGTTTCACCTGCCTTCTTGCAGGGAGTTTAGCAGATGACAAATTTATGGATGCAGTTGTGCTGAATTTATTACTATTATTTAATAAATGTCTGCTGATGGGTTATAATTTCATCTATGAATCCTTTACCTTGAGAGAGCTGAAATCACATATTTCTCCTGTCATTTGCCAATGAAAGGAGTGTGAAGAGTACTGTATTACTAAAGGTCACAAAACAGATTTCTGGGAACCTGCCATATTTACCTGTATATAAGGTCTACTCTTGTTGTATTTCAATATTGAATCAGACATCAGGTTAAAAGCATTGTGGAAGTTCATTTTGAATACAGCGAGGAAGAGTTTACATCAATATTGTCATATTTTTATTAAGTTCCTCTGATATAACAATAGCTGAGTTATTTAGCCGCTTATGTAAGAAAGATAATTGGATTCAGAACCTACAAGTTTTTCTCTTAGAGCTGGTCTATAAATGACAAAAAATTTTCTTGTAAAAAAATCAAGGGAAAAAATAACATTTTCAGTATTTCAGTTTAATTTTAAGTCCCTATGAATTGTATCATCAACACTAAATAATTCCAGCTCACTCTTTTGTGGATTGAGTTCCTCATTAACATATTATTATACAATTACTGTTATTCTACTTCCTTTTTATCATCACATTCATTTTTGTCTTCAAAAGTAAGGTGTAAAAACTTTTCAGGATTTCTTTGTTTATAAAACTTGCTTTCCAAGTCAAAAAGGGCAGTACTGGCCATACACCACATATACACACATAAAGCATAAAACAAGGTAAACTTGCATTGCATGGAGCAATTTTAATTTTTATAGTGTATTTATGTACCCATGTTAATCCATCTTTTCTAGACATAAACCAATTAGTTGATCAAATATAATGGTAAAAATATATTACTGCATTACATTATTTGAAGTTACAAGTGTTAAGAGACACAGATAATTCATCATCATATCATGTGCGTGTAGGATACAGGTAGTTAGCATCTCCCTTTTGGTCCCATTAGACACCTTTGTGGTGCCTAATTTCTGAACCTGACACAGCTCAGGCAGGAACCAAGTTTCAGTTTATCTGAGTTCAAGGTTGCTCATGTATGGAAATAGGGTGACACACACTATTAGACTCCTGTTCTTGGAGAAAATAAATGCCTTACCCCTTGAGATTAGATCTACATCAAGGGATTAGAAAGATTACAGTTTTGATACCTGCCTCAAAATCTGTGTGACTCCTGGTTTAGATATTCTTATCCATCCATTTACTTGTATCAACTGTGGTAATGGGGTCTAGTCCACCCTAATTACAATTGTAGCAATAAATCTTCATAATTTTCCTCATTTCATTAAGGTGTCTAGAAAAACTTTCATTATCTCCTGAAAGTTACTCTATAGCTCTATTCATTGACAGATTTCCACATATTTTCTACCAACAAAGTGGGATGATACACACTAGAACAAGACAGACATTACTGGCCAACTACTCATTTATTTTAAAGTGTTTGGTAGGGTTTTTCTTGCTTTTCTTTTTCCAGGTGAAAGTAAGTCAGCCTTCTTTGCTAGGAAGGGTCAGCTATTGCTCAAGGGAAAACAAGCACCAAGTGAAACAGGGCAGCCTTTAACATTTCAATGAGAATGTACTGGGTCAATGAACACCTCAGCCTACAGTAATCCTTCTTTGATTGCTCATAGGATTTGATTCATACAGTAATTTAAAAACCTGAGTAAATAGGAAGAAGAAAAATTAAGAAGTAACCTTACCAAAACAGCACAGGGAACAGCTATATTTAGAACTATATCAGACCTTTGAATGTAGCATACCAAAAGTCTAACAGAAAGACAAATGAACTTATCAAAATTTGATCCTTGTAAGTTCTAAGAAATGTGATTTCTCACAGACCTTTCTCCAAGTGGAGCTAAAACCAAAGTTAAGATTTCTGCACATCAGAAATGTGTGAGAATACACTGTAGCAGTGAAGAACTTAGCCTACTTCTATGACTGTGCCCATGAGCGGTAGTGTGGAACAGAAGGAGTAAGCAGGCTAAATACACAAACATGATTTTGAAAGGAAAGAATTAAGCACTACCTTCCCAAAAAGACAAAACTGGATGCTCCATACTTTTGTATTTATTTTTCTTATTCTCTACTTCTTTACCTATTTCCTGTTTTTTTTCACTATGAAGCTAGAGGATATTTAAATGCTCTAAGATTCCAGGCTTGAAGAAATCCTAATAATACAACAAACATTAACACTGTCCTTTTATGGGAATGCTCTTCAGCTTTACTTCCAAGACACAAAAAAAGGTGTTTGGGCCTACTCATACATCTCTAATGATGCTTGATACGAGCAATATGTGCAGACTTACAGCAAGTATAAATGAGCCATAGAGAAGAACAGGAAAATGAGGATAGGTGACTTAAAGAAAGTGTGGCTCACAACTTTTTGGATGTTATTGTTGACAAGTGAATATATTTTTACTCACTGCTGTATAATGGGTGCAAGACATGATATGTTTTAGTCAGATTCCATGTTCTGTGACTTATTTGCGATTTCTCGCTTCTTAGACATTTTCCTTCTGGGTCTGCAATGTTCAGGATTGCCACATGACCAACAGATCAGATTCAGTAACGTCCGAGGCTGATATACTCATGCTGCAGTTGTGCCATAGCTTCGTCTTTACAACTAGGCCAACTGTCTGATGGCGTAACAATAATACCATCATTTTACATCGCAAGTTCTTGACACCTTAATGAGACTAAAAAAAGATATCAACTAACAGTGGTTTTGTCCTGTTTGCCAGATAATACTAAGGAGCAGTTTATGCACTCTGTGGGAGCTTACACTACAAAACAGTGCCTTGTACAGGTCATACAGAGCCATGCTGTCTGTTGATGTAATCACCGTGTCAGAACTAATTAAGCTCAGAATGACATTTTCTAGATAAGGCTATTGCAAACTTCCATGAAGAAGACCAAACTACATCAGATCAGAAAACCTCTTGGCCTAAATGTCTTTACATACACACAGACAGATCTGGCCCACTTTTCTGAAGCACAGTAAATGCATTTTTTCCTTCCAGCTCTGAAAAAAAAGAAAAAAAAAATTTGAACAATACAATCTATGCAACCTGAATTATAATATGAAGACAACTATCATTTAAGAATGTCGCATTCTTAGTTTACCCTTTGTCCTTACACGATGGCAGATTATGGTATGGACATTTAAAATGCACCAGGCTGGTGGGAGAGTTTAATATTTTAAGACATAAAATCATTAATTTTGCAAGAAGTCAAGGCTGAGGGGAAATTATCAGTTAAAAAACTTGTAGCAGTGTCTATGTGAAAAAACTACTGGGCATTTGCTCTTCCACCCTGTCAGTTTGACTGTTCATCAATTGTCTGTGAAGCTTGCATTGATGCAAGAAAGGGACTTTGTAAGAGCCTAGAAAGGGAATGTGAGTAAGCAGTGCTTGGATTACAGACTAGGCTGGTAATGCATAGTAAAGCCAAAAATGGAGTGTTCATATATGTACATGTACCTGTCTCTGTTTATATAAAAGTAGGAAAAAAACAGTCCTCAGCTGACTGCTTAGCATTGTGTCACTCTACAATGGAAATTATATAGTTTTGAAGTCTTAAAAATTCCTTACAATTTTTATTGAAATAAATTTTAGAGGAGACAGTAGGGAATTCAAGGGAATTATTCTTTTTGAAGTGATAGCAGACAAATCTCAGGTCAATTTGTTTAGTGCATCATTACCTTTAAACTAATTATCCAATATGCAAATATAGCAAACAAAGAAATAAACCTGGAGCTCATTTAGCAGTATGTTAAGACTAAAAGAGTCCATAATTCATTCAATTCATCACACTCGAAAGAGAGTGAAAATGTTGATTCTAGTAAAACTGATTCGGCCTCTCTCCTGAGCAGTACTAGGTATAAGGCTCTTGCGTATTGCCTGGGAAATGTAAAGAAAATCAGTGATGCTGAAATGCAATGTGTCATAAATGTAGCTCTTATTTATATACACCAGGCTTCAAACAGATTGTAATACAGTCATCTATCCCAGCAGATTTGCCTCTGTAGCAATGTCTAGTTTAAAAAAAACTTCTTGTGGCAAGAGCTCACTTCATGCATTTTATGTCCCAATATTTGCCAGTGCTCCTCTACTCAAAGCCATGGATAGTGATTTTAAAAATAGGCACTATATATTTTTATTTGTTTATAAGAAAACACAAACAAACAAACACAACAACAAAAAAACCAAGAAAAATATATGTAAATTGCAGCATCACAGGGAGTCTTACACAAAGTATTGTTTGTACCATTACATCCTGATTATTTCACAAGAGCACCCATTTCACAGGATTTGTTTCACAGAAAAAAACTACTTCCCAAGCTGCACAAAGTTCAGACGGAACCTTCAGACAGAGGACAACAGCAAGGGAAGAAAAAAAAAAGACAGAATCAAAACACATAATATTAGATAATGAAAATTGGGGGGAAAGAAAAAAGAACTGGGTGGGGTATGTGTGTTTTGTTGGTTTTGGTGGAAAGATATTGGTCGTTGAACCTTCCATAAGATGTTGCAGAGTTATCAAAAAAAAGATTAAAATATATTTTTGACCCTAACTCTTTTATATAATTACACACAATATTAGTTTCAGCTAGAAGAACCTTTACAAATAATCTTATTCCAAAACCATGCATATTTCAGATATGCATTGATCAGCATTCCAGATCAGATTTTTCACTCTTTATATATGGTTTAATGAAATTTGGTTGTTATTCAGAAATAAGGATATTGTGATGTGCTGATTTATTTTTTGCAATCAGCATTACTCAGAAATCCTCCTTTTTTTTTTTTTTTTAAGGCGTGAAACTATTCATGAGCCTGTCCTGATGGTCTTATTCAATATCTGTATTCACAACATTCAGACTAAAGATTGATTGTAACTGTTGGGTGTAACAATTCACAATTCATGATGCTAGGTTAGCTAAGTTACACTGTGTTCTTTCTCACTCCTAGCAACATGATGGAATAATTAAGAACCAGAGTCAGCAATCTTCTAAAGGTGATGTTCCTGACTGCAATTAGATGCTGAGTTTTCTGGGTTGCAGATCCTGCCTATCAGTGATGTCTTACAAATGAGAGAATGGCTGCCAACCTCTACCTAATATAAAGGTGGTCAAACATTTTATGTCATTTGTCCAGGTGCCTTCTTACAGATTTTGAGTTTGTATAAGCTTTTTCTTCTACATACACAAATGATAAATCTGCTTAAAATATACAGAACTGAGGATTTACAATACATTTGGAGTTATGCAAATGTGAATTAATTTTTATAGAGCATGTAATGAATTCGAAGTATAATGAAAAATTAAACTCTGTATTTCTTGGTACAAATAGTAACAAAGAATTATTTTGTTTTCCTATTCAGACATTGTAGTTATAAATACTTGTAAACCAGCTTTATGGACCTTCAAAATTACATGCTGATATCAAAAGAGTTTGTATATTTTTGTAACACAAATCTATTGTTTGGCATGAAAAGTTATGCTGAGGACTCATACCTAGCTTTGCATAATATCAGTCGAGGTCTTTGCTCTTAGTTTTGGCTCAGATTTAAGTAAACAGTAGAACAGAAATACAGCTTGGTAGTGAGTTTAAGTCAAGAACAGAGATTCAAAACAGGAAAAACCAGTATCTGGTCCTGTCATCTAGATTGGCTGAATGTATTAATGAGATTTCTTTGACACAAAATTCAGTTTTTAATATATTGATATTTCCTTCCACCTCATCTCAAATTGCCTTCTTTCTGTGGCTGTTGTGTTGCTGATGCCAAAATAGAAAATGCCTGAAAATAATAATAAAAAGATACTATTTTGAAAACAGCATTATCTTTGATTGACATCTGAAATATTGTATAGAGAAATATCTCTATAAATAAAAATAGATACAAGCCTCGAAAAATACAGTTCAGCTGCATCATGTCCCTGTGTCTCTGCTCTCCCCCAGAGGATGAACTTTGGCTTTAGCCCCTGGGATGCAGCGCTGGGGAATCTCAGGAACTACCATCTTCCATTCTGTGGTCCAATATATCTGCAACACCCGTTAAGCACAGAAGCAATACTTCTAAAGAAAGAGCCGTGTTCTTGTGGAAAAGCTATTTCAGTTAATTTTTTTCAAACACCACCCCTCACATCCCACACCTGAGCCTATTCCTATTCATAGAGAAAATGTTTTTGTGATTAAAGTCCTAAGCATAGTAGGAAATTTACTGCAGTTACTGCAAATCCCATAAGATCTAACAGAAACTCTTGAAAAATTAATGCTGACTTTTGTATTTACATACATATATATTGCCTTACCTTCTTAATTTTACACAGTTCTACAAATTCCAGTAAGAGTCAAAAGGAAGAAGCAGCCTTCAAGTAAATTAACTGGGAGTAGATTGTACTGTATTGTACATAGACATACTGTGATTTGTTGATGAGACAAAGTTTTACATAGGACAGATATTGATCACTGCTTTGAAAACTTTTCATTATCTTTACTTTCACATTCTACCAGGTTGCAGCTCAATATACCAAGCTGTCAGTACAGTTTTCTCTTTTCCTTCCTCTGGCTGTTTTTCCTTTAGGCTTTGTTGGAATATCAGTAAATTTTAAGGGTCCATGCAAGACCGTTTTTATAGTGTGTTCACAAGATACTTTCATTTTAGCTACACTGTATTAACATTGATCTGACACATCTGAGTTTTTAGTATCTTAATATTCAAATACTTCATTCAGATAATTTTCAGTAAATTTTCCATAGCAAAATAATTTAAAGACCTTCAGTTTACTTACATTAACCTGTAAGTATTCTGGGTCCAATCCACAAAGAACATTTCATCACGTAACAAAAAGGTTTTTGTTTTAGTTTCATTTCCAGTTCTAGAATGCATGTTTGGAAGTTTATGAAATTGAATTTTTCGTGAAGAATTATTTTTATGACCTCAGTAGTAATCAGTCTTTATCTTTCATAAATTTTCCACGTACCAGATGATTTTTTCCACTTCTGTACCACTAGCATTTATCTGATATGTTGTATACTTCGGCTGGTTTCCTCTCATGTATTTTGGGCTTAGGCACCTGACTTCAGATTGCTTTTTGCTTTGTTAACTGCCTTGATCACAGACTGAAACTCTTTTGCAGTTGACCTTATGCATAGCACCAGCAGGTTTTTGGTTGTTTTTTTTTTTTTTTTTAATTATAGTCCTGAAAAAGAAGTCTACTGTAATATATTTATTTTAAGCGAATAGTCATATTCACCTTAGTGCATTCCATACTCTGTCACTGGAAACTGATTGACGATACATTTTCCCATATTTATTTTGTTTCCTTAATATTATTATCCATAGAAAGACAGAGGTTGGAGGTACTGAGTTATTTTACAAATGAAACATCGGGATTTTTTTGTGGAGAAATATATGCCTATGCTAAGTAAAAAGATTGAGCTACCTGGTGTTAATAAAATCGCAAAAGACCTGTCAGTTTATTGCACACTGCATTGTAGTGAGACAAAAGTAAAGCATAGAGAAAATACCATTTCCAAAAGGTAAACATTTCATTTTTGCAGACATGTAAAACAATTTCGCTGAGAATAGTTTCTGTCATACCACTTGATAGAATGTGTCTTTCGTATGGCAAAAAGTAGGTGCTTTACTCTTTTGTGTTACTTTTTGATATCCTCTTCCCAGGAAAAAGGATGTAAACTTCAGCCAAATACTGGCTTATATCCTTGTCTAAAAAAAAAAAAAAAAAA
>NW_010258435.1:34844-57762 GCF_000690775.1 Eurypyga helias
TTCACCCAAAAACTGGCTTATTCCCTTGTCAAAAAAAAAAAAAAAAAAAAAAAAAAAAGTTTGGTTTGGTTTAGTTGTTGGTTTTTTTGGTTGTTGTGGGGTTTGGTGTTTTTTTGGGGTTTTTTTTTGTTGTTGTTTTTTTTTAATGCAGGCTTTTTACAACTAACTAGGTGGTGTTTATTCAACTTGAATCCAGCCTGTTTAGGATTTTTATCTTCAGCTCTTAGGCTCTGATCTCAAGGTTATAAGTTGTATATTTTTTATCTGAATTTTTCATCTTAGAACACAGCTGATAATGTCATTAAAAACTCTATTATTTGTGTCCATTTATGTGAAAAACAACATCTATAATAAAACTTATAGATTATGTAAACCTTGAACACTGGTCTCTTTCTGTTCCTGGTCTGAAAAACCTCTTAAGAAATAGAATCATAGAATCACAGAACGGTTAGGGTTGGAAGGGACCTTAAAGATCGCCCAGTTCCAACCCCCCTGCCATGGACAGGGACACCTTCCACTAGACCAGGTTGCTCAAAGCCTCATCCAGCCTGGCCTTGAACACTTCCAGGGATGGGGCATCCACAGCTTCTCTGGGCAACCTGTTCCAGTGCTTCACCACCCTCTCTGTGAAGAATTTCTTCCTGATGTCTAATCTAACCCTCCCTGTTTTCAATTTATACCCATTACTCCTTGTCCTGTCACTACAGGCTCTTGTAAAAAGTCCTCTCCCAGCACCCTTGTAGGCCCCCTTCAGATACTGGAAAGCTGCAATGAGGTCTGCTCGGAGCCTCCTCTTCTCCAGGCTGAACAAGCCCAATGCTTGCAGCCTTTCATCACATAAGTACTCCAGCCCTCTGATCATCTTCGTGGCCTCCTCTGGACTCACTCCAACCGGTCAATATCCTTCTGATGTTCAGGGCTCCACAGCTGGACGCAGTACTCCAGGTGGGGTCTCACCAGAGCAGAGTAGAGGGGCAGAATCCCCTCCCTCGACCTGCAAATAATAATTTGATTATTATTAATCAAATAATTGATTAATGAGATGACAGGTGTAATCATTCTAGCCATATTTGCTAAAATATGTTTGAGCAATAAAATTATTCCTGAGCAAAAAGAAACAAGTTGAATTTTAATAAATATGAGAGTAGATAATCTGTGTTTTAAGAAATTGGAACAAACATTGGAAATTGGGTACAGGGACTCAAGAGCTTGGGGCGTAGTTCCTGTATGAATAATATGCAAAGTATCATGTGTCATCTTTCATATTACTGGTGCTTCTTTTAAAATTGATTTCCTACTCCTGAGTGGTTGTTGAATAAGGTTTCCTGCAAGAAAATTGTTTTCTTTTTAAAAATTAAAAATCTTTTAAACTTTACTGATCAATGATAAAAATAAACAGCTTCACCTAAAAACAAAATAATATTTGCCAATGTGGATAATAAAACTTGAATTAATAACACTAATAATTTTATAATTAAGAAACAGAAATGTTAGATGAAACCCAGCTTAATCTTTATCTCACTGCTCCAGATTTTTCAGCTTTGAAGAGTATTTTTTTTATAACTACAATCAAACCATTATTTACCCTCGTTAAAATACTGTGGACTAATCAGCAAGCAAAATGCTTTCAGTGACCAAAGGTATAAACAAAATGATCTCAAGAATTCATCAGAAACACTGATTACTTGTTTTCATGGGACATTTTTAAGTAACTGCACTTTTTTCTTGCCTTTGTAAACCTTGCAGTTTACTGGAGTCCAGGGAATTGAGTGAATTATGTGGACAGCATAGGGGACAAAAAGGAGATCTTGAAAAACTTGTTATCCAGCTGATATTTTCTGCTTAGTGTTACTGCAGGCCTGTTCATATTCTATTCAGACTCTGTGTTCACTTTAGTTAGACTTCAGACTGCTTCTCTGGGAAGATACATTTTCTAGGCTTATTAGGTTAGTGCAATTATTGAACAAGACATTGATAACGACGTATCAGCTTCACTGTTAAGGATGAAATTAAGGCCTGCAGGACCGTTGACCTTTTCTGTCACTTTTGGGATTATTTCCTTTCCAGGGGATGTATAACATCTCAGGATTGTTCTGGCATCTTGCACAAGTTGTGATAAAAAGATATTCCCTTGTTTTTTTGATACTACTCCACTCACTCAGCACTCAAGAACCCCATTGGAGGCAGGGAATTATTAGTATGGCAAAACACATTTGCAACCCCATTTTTAAAGCAGACCTTTATTTTTAACCATGCCTTCTCTGTTTACATAATACTTTACATGAATACTTTACATGTAATACTTTACATGATATTCATATTTGGAGGATCTTAGGAAATTTTATGGGCTTCTTAACAAACATATTCAGTTCATGTTCTGCAGAATACTAAAGCACCTACTTAATGTTAAGTACCATTGCTTACATGGCCACATGTAAAGCCTGATAAAAATTAACTGTAACTGTTTTGTTGGATCAACACCTTAATTCAGTTTGGAATAGGCATAACTACCCTCCGTAACAGTCTGTAGTTGATGACTAGTAGAGAAAATCAGATCCTCAAATGAAACATATTCAAATGGTCCAACTTGTCAAATCACACCAGTGAAATCAGTGAAGCTTCACTGACTGACACCAGCTGAGAATTTGGTCTGAGAATAATAGACAAAAATACTGTAACGTTACAATTCATAAGTAATGTATTCTAGAAACTCAGGCACATAATAGTAATCATTGGTATATGCACATCTGGGAATGAATAGGAAAGAAATAACAAATCATCTGGAAACTTTTTTGTGGAAAGTGCTTACTAGGTAAAAATGAGGTTTACAGTAAATCAAGCAAAAAATAAATCTATGTGAAGAGACGTGGATAGGTAAGCAAATAGCCTTTTATGGTTTTAGCTTTTCACAGTGACAAATTTACACACACTTAGAATTTTAAGAAGTATACTTTTTGATCTCAAGAACAAATTTCCTGACTCTAGCCAAGAGGACAGTAACATATCTGAGACGAAAGCACCTTAGGAGCCAGGCAAGACTAGCCATTTGTTTGTCATGGCATGGTGCCTAATCTTATGTTCTTGGGCACGAACTCTTCAAGAACTGTTTGAATCTGCCAGATCAGTGATACAGACTGAAGCCTAAAACTATGCGGAGTTCCACTCAAGCCAGTAATAAGGAAAATTTTTAATCCTTTGAGTCAAATGCATATTTTGTTCACTACTTCTTTGTTGTGCTTTTGTTTTGCAGTTAAACATGTATGTGTGCTACAAGTGGGAAGCATACATTCAAGCACTTAAATCGTTATGTAGTCTAGTTACGCTTGCAGATTCTCAAGTTATAGTCCCTCTTCCTTCTCCTGACCCACCACAAATTTTATACCAGCTTCATGGAGGCAAACCTTGAGATTAAAGAGACAGTCCATTGTGACAGGCTGGCTAAACATAGATGTCCAGTGGGATTGCAGGCAATTTAGGAAACCCTTCTTGGGCTCTAGCTGCCATGTCAGAAGGCAACGAGTTTCCTGTAAGTCCTTAAGTTCTGTATCATATCTTCTAGGAGGGGGATTTGTCAGACAATATTAGGAGCCTGCACCTTAAGGCCTTGCCTTAAGGAAAAAAATTAAATCCCAAAGTTTAAGACCTTTCAGTGAAACCTCTCTACTGTTGACCACATGAAGTGTCACTGAGAAAAATTAATTTAAATGCGGTTCAGTCACTGAGGAAATACTTGCAGGCTCAAACTATATATGGATGTTATGTTGAAATTAGTATCTCAAACAATGCTGGTAGTCAGTCAAGGATATATTTAATAATGTGTCCTTTCTACAAAAAAATGGGCATGAATTACAAGGCTGCACCATGCCTCCTTGATAAATCCTACAAAATTATCTCCATTTGGATGGAGTAGCATAAAGCACTAGGTAAGTATATATCTGAAATAAAAGGTTGTCATGCATAAACATGGCAGAGAGAAAAAAAATGTCATAGTGCTCCTGAGCACCCCAGAAATTGGTCTACCCAGCACTTGAATGTGTCAGCCTGTTTTGCTACAAAAGTCTGAATCAAGTTACATCTATGGAAGATCAGCATAGCATAGTCTTCTGAAATAGAGCAAGACTATATCTCTGTTCAACAGTTTAAATTACTTTTTTTTTTTTCTCCTGTGGATGTGCAAGACAAGATACCTGATTCAACAGAGTGGAAGTTGATATTTCTCAGAATATCTAAACATACCATCAACATATGATACCTCTAAAAGTGGGTTCAGAGGACTAGCTCTGATAATCCACTCGAAAAAAAAAGTAATGTTGTTCACTCAGATAAGAATGAAAAACTAAGCTACATCTTGTAAAATTTTAAAGTAGGAATGCCTACAAGTTGCAGTGTGGAAAACACTTATGTTGACCTTAGTAAGAAGGACTGAATAATTAATTGTCTATATCTCCCACAGGTGTGATGGATTTTTTATATCAGAAGAGATTTAAACTTTCAAAACTGTATAATTAAAACAACAGAACTTTTGACCATAAAGTCCTAATTTGCTGATACTCAGTATCATTTAACAGAAACATATTTAGAAATCTAAAAGAAAGACGTCTTTCATCCTTGTTGTTTTAAAAATATAAAGATACTGAAAAAAATATAGGCAAAGCAATAACATGTGAAAGAAGGTTAATAGCAAGATAAGGGGCACAGGAAAACCCTTAAAACTGCTGATCAGCTCAGAGGTTATAGTCTAATATACCTGTTTTAAGATGCAATAAAATGGCATTCCAGGAGTATAAAATGGAAGACCTGGAAATATTGAATTTAAAATAGAATATTATGTTATGGCATTAGTGCCTAAATTTAAATTAGTGGTAAAAAGAATCTTCTTCCTGAACTTGCTGTGTTTCATAGTTGCACTGAGTTTTCTTCTGGGTGGAGCTGAACAAGACACTCCACTGTAAGAAGACAAGTGGAGCAGTCTTCTGGGAGAAGTCTCAACTCAATTAAAAACATTCAGTCTTCCTCCTCAATAGTGAAATCAGAGAAATACCTCCAGAGGGCAATTATTTTGATGTATCTTAAACACGTAACTATTTAAAGTGATAAATTACTATCTAGAGGTATCTGTCTCTTACCAGTGACTTTAGAGAGGAGTTAGCATAACCAGGATGCCTCCCTGGGGATAGCTAAAGATAAGAGAGGAGGAAGTCCCTGTACAGACTCATTATAGTGCCTTCAGATGCCTGAAACTATTCTGAAGATTCAATCCAGTCTTCACTCAAAAGTTAACTTGATTCACCAAAACACAATACTGTTATTTCCATGTCTCTGTGTCAGTACAACTCTGGCAACCTAACACTTTAATACCTTAAATAAATATATAGAGGAAAATGAATGTGCTTCAATAGTCATATGTGTCTATCCCTTTACCAGAATATATCTACATCTTTTCCACAGTGGCACACAGTTGTTGAATAAGAGAATACTATTAAGTGAAAGACCAGTGGAAGCTCAGCTCTTTCACTTCATTGTCAACAAGATCATAAAATTAGCCACCATGATTATTTTAATCTTCTAATGTACAAATCCAAACCAAGAGGAATAAAGGTGTTATAATAAAACTTACCATGTACTGATATTGTATCTAGGTATCAGAAGGTAATATCCCACATATTCATTAGAGCTCAGATCTATAGATGCACATAAATACATGCGGAAACCAGAATATGCTGCTGTGAAGTGGCATATGTTTGGACAGTGAATTCTATTTAAAACACCAATTATTAGCCAAATGTGGGCAAACATTAGTAAGGTAAATGGGCCACTGTGTCTGAGTACTACCAAGTACTTATCAAACCTATGAGTCACCAAAACGATGCTTGGCAAAACTGTTGGAAATATAAGACACAGAAAACCTTCTTTTTGCCTCTTCCATGTACATTATTGCCATTAACATATAGTAAGTTTAGTGCCTATCATTAATCACTGCAGAGACTGATGGATGTTTGTCATCCCTCCAAAAAGCCAGGAGAGCAAGTACACTTTAGGCCATTCTCGATTTGCCTGAGCTCTTTTAAGGCAATGAAACTGCATTAAGTTTTTCAGGAGTCCATGCCCAAACCAACAGGGAACCTCTTTCCTGCTAGCATTATTGACTCATGCATTTGTGTAAGTAGCCACGCAACAGTGAAAACTCCTAGAAGCTGCCAGTGCAGATAAGGTAGTACTGGCAGTCAGAGCTTCTCACTATGCTTTTAAAGTCCCTAAGAGTCTTAAACCATGACTCAGAAGAGCAGAAACTGTTTCTTTTCAGCCTCTGAAATCATCCCATAAAGCAGAGGAAGTAAGAGGCACTTTGGAAATCATGATCCTTCCCTCCAAGAGCAGCCCTCCATATATCAGCTGCTAGTGTCATTTGTGTATCCTCCTAGCTTCTGCCTTTTACTGCTAGTATTTAATAGAATAATTAGCAAGCAAAAATGTTTTGCAGGACAAATATTCTTTATAGCATTTCTACTTAATAGATATCCATCATGTCTCAATAATCTGAACAGATAAAGCTTCCTCCCATTTCTGTCCTCTTCCTCTCCTTTCACACCAAAATCTGGTTTGGCTAGGATGGCTTGGTATGGTTAAGCAGCACCTCTTGTGATGTCACTCATTGGGGTATGCAGCTGCTGTTCCTTGGAAGCACTCACAATAAAAGTATATTCTTATTGGTTCACATTTCCAGATATTGCTGCCCCTCCAAAGATTATCAGAGATAACGGGACCTTATCAAGAAACATGTTAGGCAAGCCTGCAAATGCAATCAATATTCAGATGAGAATATCCTCCACTCTTTGGTCTTTAAACAGTGCAACTCTCCTCATTTCAAAATGGTCCCAAGTGTTTGAAAAACAACAATAATTTAAAAGTGCCAAATTGCTGTACAAATCCTACAATTAAGCTTCATAACAAGTACCCATCATATCTCAGCCATCCTTAGAAAACATGAGCCACTCTGTATCAGCCATCAGACGTATTTTTCTGCCATGCAGATCAATCTCTGACATCTTTCTGTCACTCTTGACTCCCTGTCAATATTCTTAGGCTCTGTTTATCCGCTGTGATCCTGAGCTTCCAGCTCAGTGCAAGCTGGCGTGGAAGATCACAGATCCCGCTCCTGCTTTAGGCTGACCTACATTCCCCAAAAGATTAAGCAGCCCAAAATACAGTCTTTAACTTTCTGGGACACGTCTGAACAACAATAAGCTTCATGAACAGGAAAACACATTAACACAAGCTCCAATTCTCATCAGTCTTCTCCTCTGGCAGAGTCTCTGAAGTAGCTGTGTCACTGAGGGGCACGCTACCGCTTTCTGATCTTCTGCTGAGTGGTGTTTGACTAGCAATCGCTTGCCTTTTAACAGCTTTAGAAAACGGGAGCAAAGCAATCCTGTCAATGCTGTTTTATTTACCCAAAAAAACAGGCATGTGACCGATTGGAAAAAAACAAAGAAAAATCCTAATTAGATAATGATCAAAGACTAGAGGACAGATAAGCAATTCTGTGCAACTTAAACGTTGAGAGAAAAAAGAACCTTGCAGTGTAGGTTCTGATTACTTCAATACATGGAATACCACATTCATATACTTAATGCTCACTATCAATGCGATTAAGGAAGAATTCCAGGCTAAATTCTGGACAGGATTCCCCAAAACTCATTTGTGGGAATAAACTCTGTCCTTCCTAGGGAGTATGTATTGAGAGTAAGGGGTCGGGATTGAGCTCCAGATTCAGTCACCTACATAAGGTATATACTATGCAAATCTATGTATGTACTAGGTGTCCAAGCTCCTTGCGTGATCAGGGACGTCTACTCAATCTAGTCAAGGAAACCACTAGGCCACATAGATCCACTGAGCTCCACCTGAAGAAGACGCCTGCACTTAGCCAGCTAAACAGCTCTCCACTAATCATATTACAACCATATTTTACACCCTTAATTTTTAAAATATGTGTTTTTTCAAGCAACAAGTCTTCACTTAATGTTGGAAGATTTTAGGAGTTTTGATGATGAGATGCAGACACAGTGATAGAAAAAAGAAAAGAAAGGGAAGAGTGTTCACATAAGATTTTTGGAAACTGATTTTTGAAATGTACCAGTTAAAGTGACCCAAGTGCAACACGTGTTACAAAGAGACTGTTTTCAGTCTACCAGTGTGACCTTTCCAAGTCTGCTGTATAACAAATTTTCACTAAAGCAGAAAAACGTTGTGTTAATGCAATTTGCAATAATATTCCCTGCTCTTACTTAAATTCTCAAATTTCCAGAAGATCTACCTTCTCAATATCCTTGTATTATTACATCTGTGAAGAAATATAAATGGAAGTGGTAGAAATAGTTGAGCATGAAATAGAAACACTCAGAGCTGAGCAAGAGCAGGTCACAGAGACAGGAATGCTGGAACCCCATGACAGCTGCCCACCTGAAAGATGCTCTCCCTACCCTCAGCAAGGCCCAAACAGGCATGAAAACCAAGCACACCATCAGGTCCTAATCAGTGACAAAGCCTATAACATGGTGCTAACAACAAAAATGCGCTAGGGTGTAAACACAGATTGTTGCTACTCATCCTTGCTTCAGTGGTGTCAGGTATTAATGTCTACTTGCTTACTGTCCCAGTTTTATGCTGTTCACTTGATTTATGAAACCCCGTACTCTGTTGCTTCAGCACAAAATAGTCTGAAGTTGTCGTGGTTTAACTCCGGCTATCAAAACACCACAAAGCCACTCTCACAAATCCTCCCTTCCCTCCACCACTGGAGGGAAAAGACAAGGAAGTACAGAACAGAAGTAAAAACCAGCACAGAAGTGAAAAAGGAATTGCACAGAGAAATCTCCAAATATTGCACAGCTGCTGAAAGAGGTGCCGTCACAAGGGGCTGTAAAGTGGACCATGGCATCCCTTCCTTGCACACCCCTCCTGCTGTAGATGTGGGTTACTCTCTATAAAATGTGTAAGCAGACAGTGCAAAGAACCATGCAATATAGGTGCTTCAGCAATGGCCCATAGCATTTACAAAGAGCACTGATGGCAAGAGGCCTGATAAACCTGTTAGAAGAAATTGAACTTGAACCGAGCCTGGAAGTGTAACTGTGAGGTGGGATATAGAATCATAGAATCATAGAATGGTTAGGGTTGGAAGGGACCTTAAAGATCATCTAGTTCCAACCCCCCTGCCATGGGCAGGGACACCTTCCACTAGACCAAGTTGCTCAAAGCCTCATCCAGCCTGGCCTTGAAGACATCCAGAAGAGGACTAATTTTGGAAAGATTTTTCTTTTTCTCCAGGAGAAGTCAAATTGTTATTGCTATTAAAGAAGTTACCTAAACACTCCTATGTTAAATAAGGATGCTTCACAGAAAGATTCCTTTAGGCAAAGCAAATTTCTGACTATGAAGCTCACTTTTGTAACTGATGTTTTACTGATTTCAGAAAAGAAAAAGGGGCTGCTGTTTGGTTTTGGGGTTTTTTTGTGTGTTTGTTTTTTTGTTGTTGTGGTGTGTTTTGGGTGGGTTTTTTTATGCAACTCTTCTACTGGTACAGTCTCTTGAACACAATGGTGTTTTTCTTCCTGAAAACAACTAATTGAACTCTGCTGTATAGTATGATGATGCCAGCAGCAGTATTATGTCAAGATTTTTTTGGTTTTTTTTCTCATGATTTATTTTTAAACTGTCTGAGCCTTGCAATGTTTTGCTTTACACTCTATGTGCTTTGAAAAACTGCGTAAAGACCAACTAAATAAATTGGAACACAATAAATATGTCCTGACCATTATTTTAATGATGAAAGCTATGATGACCTTATAAAAATCCTGTTTCCATGCAAGCACTGCTTTGTTATGACATAATGTTCATTACAAAAATAGTAGTCAAAGTTATAGACAAAAAGAAGGAGCTTATGAAGACTTATAGAATCATAGAATCATAGAATCACTAGGTTGGAAAAGACCTTAGAGATCATCCAGTCCAACCGTATCTGTCCACCACTAAACCATATCTCTCAGCACCTCAAGAAGATGAAGATGAAGATGGTCAATTACAATAATGCCTCAATTTACTTAATAGAACTCATGAAACATAAAATAAAGTTGGAAATAATGATTTTTGTGGCAACATTTATAAGAATTTGGACAATGTCAAAAATTTATTTGTAGGAAGGAATAAAATTGTGACATTTAGTTTACAACAGTGTTTCACTTTCTAGAAAGTATCTAAGCAAGTGGGGAAGTAAGAAAGAAAAAAAATGTACAAGGAGCAGTATGGAAAACAGCTATATCAAGTTCATATTTCTGTAAGGAATATACGAACTTTCACAGCAATTTAGCACACATACACACACATAAGGTAAAGAAAGGTCCAGAAGAATAATTATGATTTCAAACATGCTTATTATAGGATCCTCAATTCCTTCATTTCAGTACTCAACTGAACATACTATAAACGAGTTGTTCACAGAATAGGCCAATCTGAATATTATCTGTGGTGACTCTAATTTGATATTTACAACAAGAGGAGTATTTATTCGCTCAGAGGATTATAAAAGAAACATAATGTGTGTATCTTCATAATTAGAAATGTTTAAGCGTTAAGAAAAATAGTGAAATTTCTGTCAGAAAAAACACAGATGCAGTGGATTCTGTCTCAAACTTTAAAAAGGCATGGACGATACATGCTTCCCTGCTGCCCTGTGATGCCACGGCTACTGAGATCTGTTTGCTTCTCAGGTAGGTTCCTCATCTGTAGACACCATGTGTGTGCCAGGTCCCAAGTCTCCAATCTCACTTTGTAGATATCAAAACTAATTCTTGAGACTAGAAAGTGAACCTGTTCTTTTTCTTATGAGCAGGCCTATAACAAAATTCACTGAAAGACATATTTTCATTTCAGTGATCCAGCTCACAATCAGGATTAAAATATTATCTGTTCATAACTGAAACTTCACTAATATGAAGAAATTAGTGATAACTTAAGATCATGTAATTTCTTCATATCTTTCTAAACAAGAGAATTATGGGATGGGGCAAGGAGAAGAGATAGAAGAAAAGGAAGGCAGGAAGAGAAAATAAAACATATTAGTAAAATACATTGTACTATACATCTATAGCAAGTGTTGCAGGCTTATGTCACCTTCCTTTTGGTGGAAGGATTGCAATGGACCAAGACTTTGTATTACTTCAGTAACAATTTGCCCTCTTAGAACTGCTGGTTTATGGCCTTTAAGTTTCAGGATGCAGGCATGATGGAATCATGCACACATGATCACATGGTAGTCTGAAACTGGGCATGAGATAGAATTGATTGGGATTTAAGTATTCTTGCAAAATAAAGCCAAACTATAGAGAATTCAAAATCTGTACTGACATTCACAGCTACTTAATTCCGGACTTTAACACCAGAATAACAATAACTGGCAATTTCTCTATTTGTCATTTCCTGGAAAAATGATGAAGGTGAATTAGGAGACTACAGTATTCACAGGTCTCCCAGACTTTTCATCTTATACTTCCTAGAACAAGTCCATTCCCCAGCCAGGATTTACAGTGAACACTAAAGCATCAGGTAATAATACATTCAGTAGTGACAGAGTTCGTTCTCTGTTGGCATCTGGTGTTTTTTCCTCCTTCCACAAAAGCAGAGGAGACATAGAGCCAGTTTAGCCAACTGCCAAGGAATTTACCTCATGGCTTAGATGCAACCTGATGCTTTCATACATGCTATCCCTGAGCTTGAGGGAATAGTTGTGGAAGTTCAGGGTTATCACCACGCCACTGTGTTCTGACTATAAACATCTGTTGTGGATATAAGTAGCCAGATTAATCTTTTAAATTACGTTTTTCATTGCTAGAGGTTCAAATCAGCCCTTTACTAGGCTTCAGAAATAAACGAGACAGAAAACTATCCTTTGCTGCTCTGCACTGATTCTAACATTATCCAACCCCTACTGATTTGCAGGATTATAATTATTACAATCCAAATAGTTTCACATGAAAAAGCAAACAACGAACTGTTAAGAGTTAAAGATTCATCAAGGGATTTCCAAAAGCCTCCCCAATAAGTGAGAGAAAAGGTAAAACCACCAGGCAAAAAAATTGGTCCATTTTTAAAATTGTAATGTACATATATAAATCTTCTTATGCATTTAAAGAGCTTGAGTGTTAGCAGAAGGTACATATTCCTGGTGCATTTAATATAGATTTCATTAACCTACTGTTCTGGAAATTCTTTGAAATAATTTTAATGGTACTGTTCAGTGATAAGAATTGAAATAAACTTGATGATGGTAAAAATTTTACACTATTTTATGGCACAATCAATGCAAAGTTATAGAATCATAGAATGGTTTGGATTGGAAGGGACCTTAAAGATCGCCCAGTTCCAACCCCCCTGCCATGGGCAGGGACACCTTCCACTAGACCAGGTTGCTCAAAGCCTCATCCAGCCTGGCCTTGAACACTCCCAGGGATGGGGCATCCACAGCTTCTCTGGGCAACCTGTTCCAGTGCTTCACTACCCTTTCCATAGAGAACTACTTCCTGATATCCAATCTAAATCTACCCACTTTCATTTTAAACCTGTTACCCCTTGTCTTATCACTACAGGCCCTTATAAAAAGTCCCCCCCAGCTTCCTTGTAGCCCCTTCAGGTACTGGAAGGCTGCAATAAGGTCTCCCTGGAGCCTTCTCTTCTCCAGGCTGAACAAGCCCAACTCTCTCAGCCTTTCATCATAGGAGAGGTGCTCCAGCCCTCTGATCATCTTCGTGGCCCTCCTCTGTACTCACTCCAACTAGACTATATCCTTCTGATGTTGAGGGCTCCACAGCTGGACACAGTATTCCAGGTAGGGTCTCACAAGAGTAGAATAGAGGGTGAGAATCACCTCCCTTGACCTGCTGGCCACAATTCTCCTGATGCAGCCCAGGATACAGTTGGCTTTCTGGGCTACCAGAAAGAAGTCACACCGGGGGTGCCAGAAGTCACACCTGGGGAGCTCACTACTAGAGAATAAATCTGCCTGTTGAAGACAAAATATGAAGCCCATCAGGAAAATCCAGTAAAAATTCAAGGAAAATGCCATAAAAGGTAATAAAAAAATTTCTATAAATATATTAGCAATAAAAGGAGAGCTAAGAAAAATCTTCATCCTTCAGTGGATGCAGGGAAAAACATAGTGACTAAGGATGAGGAAAAAGCTGAAGTACTTAATGCCTTCTTTGCCTCAGTCTTTAACAGCAAGACCAATTGTTCTCTGTGTACCCAGGCCCCTGTGGTGGTAGACAGGGATGGGAAACAGACTGAAACTCCCATAATCCAAAAGGAAATGCTTAGTGACTTGTTGTAACCCTTAGACACACACGAGTCTGTGGGACCAGACGGGATCTAAGGGAGCTGGCGGAAGTGCTCACCAAGCTCCTCTCAATCATATATCATCAGTCCTGGCTAACTGGCGAGGTCCCAGTAGAATGGATGCTAAAAAATGTGACACCATCTACAAGAAGAGCTGGCAGAGGATCCAGGGTAACTACAGGCCTGTCAGTCTGATCTCTGGGAAAGGGAAGGTTACGGAGCAGATTATCTTGGGTGCCATCACACTGCACAAACAGGACAACCAGGCAATCAGGCCCAGTCAGCGTGGCTTTCTGAAAGGCAGGTCCTGCCTGAAAAACCTAACTCCTTCTATGACCCACCTTACTGGATGGGGGTAAGGCTGTGGATGTTGTCTATCTGGAGTTTAGGAAAGCCTTTGACACCATTTTCCACAGCATTCTCCTGGAGAAACTGGCTGCTCATGACTTGAACTGGCATACTCTTCACTGGATAAAAAACTGGATGGGTGGTCAGGACCAGACTGTTGTGGTGACTGGAGTTAAATCCAGTTGGTGGCCTGTCACAAGTGGTGTTCCCCAGGAGTTGGTACTGGGGCCAGTTCTATTTAATATCTGTATCAATGATCTGGACAAGGGGATCGAGTGCACCCTCAGTAAGTCTGCAGACGACACCAAGTTGGGCAGCGATGTTGATCTGCCTAGGGGTAGAAAGAATTTTCAGAGGGACCTGTTTGGCTGGATCAATGGCCAAGGTCAACTGTATGAGGTTCAACAAGGCCAAGTGCCACGTCCTGCATTTGCATCACAACAACCCCATGCAATGCTACAGGCTTGGAGAAGTGTGTCTGGAAAGTGGCTTTCCAGAGAAGGACCTGGAGTGTTTGTTGACAACCAGATGAATATGAGCCAGCAGTGTCCGCAGGGGGCAAACAAGGCCAACGGCATCCTGGCCTGCATCAGGAACAGTGTGGCCAGCAGCCCTAGGGAAGTGGTTGTTCCCCATGTACTCAGCACTGGTGAGGCTGCACCTTGAATCCTGTGTTCAGTTTTGGGTCGTTGGTTTCAAGAAAGGTATTGAGGTGCTGGAGCGTGTCCAGCGAAGGGCAACAGAGCTGGGGAAGGGTCTGGAGCACAAGTCCTGTGAGGAGCGGCTGAGGGAACTGGGGTTGTTTAGTCTGGAGAAGTGGTGGCTGAAGGGAGACATTCTTGCTCCCTACAACTCCCTGAAAGGAAGCTGTAGCAAAGCGGATGTTGGTCTCTTCTCCCAAATGACAAATGACAGAACAAGAGGAAATGGCCTCAAGTTTTACCAGGGGAGAGATAGATTAGATATTAGGAAAAATTTCTTCAACCCAAAGGGTTATCAGGTATTGAAACAGGCTGCCCAGGAAGGTGGTTGAGTCACTATCCCTGGGGGCATTTCAGACATGTGTGGATGAGGTGCTGAAGGACATGGTTCAGTGGTGTTATTGGCAGTGTTAAGTTAATGTTTGGAGCTGATGATCTTAAAGGTCTTTTCCAACCTAAAGATGCCATGATTCTATGATTCTGTAATTCATTTTATGAAAATAGAAGTGAAGATCTGCCAGTTGTATATTTATAGTCTTATAATGCATGGTAATACCTCAGCGTCACCCAAAATCTACACATGATTGTCAATATAAAGAGGGAGAGCAATAGCAAGGTAAGCAGCAGCCACAAGGGTGGCAAAGCAAAGAAACCTTGCCTATGTAGCAAGCAGGCAGCAGAGACCTGAGGTGGCATAAAGTAGTCTTTATTTTAAAAATTTTGTAAACCTCTGTGTTTTGTACTGTCTTTTGGAAAAACTCTCAAATATTATGAAAAGAGGGAGTTAAAAATAAATAAAGATTGAAATGAAACCTGAAATAGACTATGTCCACAGTATTTCTATTCTGAGAAGGAAAATGTAAAATAATAATTAATTAAATAAATAAGAAACTTTGCACTGTATGCAAATTTCAACTCCAGTTTTCAGATGAAAGAGGTCTACACATAGGCATCCAAACAAAACAAATCTTTTAAAGTTCACTTAGTGTGATGAATGAGTTCATATTATTAGGTTGTATGAGTATCTATTTTTAGGTTATATCACTCTACCTAATTTCACCACTGTGTTTGAAGTATGGTCTTTTGAACCTAACCCCAGAACAAGTGTGTTTTAAGAACAAAACTATAATGCACTAAGTACAGACCATTTTCTGTAGACACATTACCTGGGCCCTAAAATAAATGTAGTTAGGTGACCTCACATGGTTCTATGTCAAGCAATCAGGAAACACATAGATAAATTAAAAGCAAGGCAGTTTCTACAAAAAGTTCTCAAGGAAGGAATGTGTTTTTAAGTTCCACAGCTCTGGGTTCTGACTTGACATTTTACAACTCTTTCAAGGCTATAGGAAAACTCACAAGCCCTCCTTGTTTCCCTGTAAAGAAGGGGAGTATTGCGCCTGCATAGAAAGCTATGACTAAAGATAGCTTTCATTGAAAGGTATGCATTAAAACATATGAAATATATTCAACATATATACTTTATATATACCGAAAAGACTGAAAAACTTCAGGTTCTCCATGGGGTCTGGGAAGGGAAAGTTCTGAAATTTTCTCGAAGTTTACTGAGTGAACAAAACCTTATATAAACTGGGTCAGGAAACACATACAACACTGACAAAAATGTGTATTTTCCCAGGGTTTATTACCCCTGTGGTGCACCTCAGTGCACATGTTTTTACTTTATGCATGGCACCTTATAAGTTGCTGTCCTGTTTCTAAAATTGTTAGCTCAGTCTTGCAAATAGAATCAGTGTGTTAACTAAGCTATCATAAATAAGGTTTTCCTCCAGCTCCCTAATGGGAACAATTTCTCTTGTTTGTTTTATGGAAACATGCATTATAATTAATCCAATATTAATCAAAAAATTAGTCACAAAACAAGCATTTACAAGTGAAATATTTAGGGTGCAAAACAGTTTACAGATAATCACCTACTTTAGAACTAGAAATATTTAACTCTTGATTTCCTCTTATGTTGAATGTATGTATTTGTGAGAAGAGACAACATTTGTGATGAGAACAATGTTCTGCCCCCACATGTGTCTGAAAAGATGAGTTGTTTCCTCAGTTCTTTGTAAGAGTGTTCAGATTATACCTATTTGCCCTCCTCTTAGCATTTCTAGGAGGGTTAAAATCCTGAATGTAGGTGCAGTAGAGCACAGGACTTCTTACTATTAACATTTCTGATTGTATTTCATACAGTTGTATAAATATTATCATCTGAACCATAACCTGGAAAAAAAAAAAATGTTGTCAAGGTATGGGTAAAGATTTATTCTTTACTTTGGAAAAAATTCTGGGGTTCTAAAATGTTAGCACAGTGCCACCAATAAGCCATGTAATAAGATGCCATCTACATTGTGAAATTCCATTGCTTATAATAATTTAAATCAACTGTAGTGTTTAGTACACCCAAAATTGTGGGTTGTATTAAATTATCCTAAAAATACCTCAGACTTAAGTCAGAACCCCAATACTGCTGTTGCTCATTAATCTACAATACAAATATTAAATAAAACAATTCATGTCTTATATGTCACTTTCTACTAAGTATGAAGTCTCTTTTTATTCTAATACACACCTTATCATCTATTTCAATTTGTATAAGTTGTTCTTCTGGTGGTACAAGAATAAATCTCAATAATAGAATCAACCTATAATTAAAAAAATGCACACACCAAATCAGTCACTAGCCAATTCAGACTTCTTTTTTTTCTTGTTTCTGATCTCTCTCCTTTTCTTTCTCATTCTTTTTCCTCCATTGAAGGGACGTCTTAAGGTTTAGCAAAGTATTTTGGACTAAATTGTGAACACCAATGTTTTGTGATGCTTCAAAAATTGCTAGTAGTGATGAAATTTCACCCACTCCAATGAGATATCACTTTGCTCCCTGACCATCTAGACCATATGACCCCACTGCTTTACTCCACATAAAAGGTACATTGTGCTGGTTTCAGTCAGGACAGAGTTAATTTTCACAGTAGCTGGTATGAGACTACATTTTACATTTACATTGAGAAAAGTAATGATAAGGTGTCTTTTTAGTTCATGCTGGGGAGTGCTTACATCAATTCAAGGTTTTTCTCAGCTTCTGATATTGTCCCCTGTGTTCCAGCTTTCTCATCTCACTACAAGCAGTGTGGGGAGACACAGTTCAGACAGCTAACCCAAACTCACCAAAGAAGTATTTCGTTCCTCAGAACGTCATGCTCACAGAATCAGTCGGGAATGGGCCAGATGACCATAGCTCACTTGTTTGTTAACTCACTTGCTTGTTGTTTTTGTTCATTATTTAGTGAGTTGGTGGGTTGGTTGGCTTTCTCTGTTGTTCTTTTGCTCATGGAGCTTACTCAAACTGAGCTGTGATCACTCTCGTTCTCAATCAGACTGAGTTGCGACCACACTTGGGCTCCAGCTCACAGGGTCTCTGGCTGTGACTCTCGCTACCTAGGACCTGGCTGTATATTAGTAGGTGGGCGGTGAGCAATAGTAGTATATGTTTCATTTTCTATTATTTTAATTACTTATTGTTAGTAGTATTGTTAATATTATTAATATCACTATAATAGTAATTTATATTCAATTATTAAATGTTCCTTATCTCAATTCATGCACTTCTTTGTCTTTTCCTCTGATTCTTTTCCTCTACTGGAGGAGGGGGGGAGGTGCATGAGCATCTGTGTGGTACCTCAATTACTAGCTGAGTTAAATCATGACACCCCACCCCCAGCAGGTAGACCTGTCACCATGCATCAGTCATAGGCTCAGTCCTCCCATCCTCTTTATTTCCAAGGGACTTTATTCCCCCTTTGCTGTGGTGCACACACCCCTTACCATCTTTGCCCAAGGAGGTGATGTAGATAACATGTTAAGGGGAAAAAAAATATTGTAATTGCATAAAGACCATCCTATGTGGCCTGATTCAAGCAAAAAATGTTGGCCTCAGTTATATAAACAACCAGATAGAGTCAATTCAAAAGGCCCACATACTCTAACAGAATTCAGAAAAGCCATTTTAACAGGAAGCAAGCCACAAATCTTGTTAAAGTGCTTTCAGATACACAATATTGTGGTCAGCTCTCTGGGTGACGTTACCTAGATGCTGTGTTCACACAGTTACATTGTGCTCATTCAGGATGAAAAAAGACCTAGTTGTTGCACAGGTCAGTGCTGAGCTCCTAAAACTGCATTTTCCAAGATTACGCCTGACTACACCAGCTGAGCTATCACAGTCCCGGTCCTAGGCAGTCTGCATTGAAGTTCCCACTTTGAAAACATCATTCAAATTTCATTCACTAGTCCCATGCTCTTTGCGTTTCTTCATTGCCAGGCTGCTGATATTCAGTATACTTCCCTGACTCTGTCCATGTAGCATCTGACACCAACAGTTACTGGTAGGTAGCAACAATCTCTCACCCACTGTAGAGAGAAGAATGGTTCTTTGGATCCATCTTTCTCTCTCACGACATCCTTCTGTGAACTCTCCTTCCTCCCCTTACTACTCCCAGCTCTAACACTGGAGGTTATGGGGACACTTTTTGAAGATTTCTAGTTTCTGCTATGTTGGAAAGCAGGCTTTTTCTAAACCAAGCACTCCTGGCTGTTCCTTAGCTGTCATTTAAAGATGGCAATCTTAACCAGAGATTCACATGTTCTCCTAAAGCCACCATTGCAGTGCTCCTGCCTGCAAGCATCCTTAGGGATCTGCTCAGGAGGCTGCTTCTCACCATCAGATTGAGAACCCTTGTGTATTAGGGCTTCAGGTCAGTTCTTCCAGGACCAGATTCCACTGTGAAATGCAAGGAAGGGCTGGATAAATATCAGTCCTCAAAGGCAAATATTAGTCCACCTCATCATATATTCTTCAGCAAACACACTGGTTGTCTTCAAGACTCTCTGGCTGGAAAAGCATGGGAACCTGCAATAAAACTACTGCTTTTATGTGGGGGGATGCTCATGCGTTAGAGCACATGTAGTTTGGAGGATATGTAAATTAATCCATAGCTGGAGGTAGCATAATCTCATTATGGTTTCTGAGGCAGAGAAAAGGTTTTAGTTAGAGTTTTTAAAGTCACTGACTGAATTATGGTAACTGCTCTTTGGAGCTGCTGTTCTTTATACTTTTGTCATTTGCGTAGTGGTTCAACAAAATTAATAAATAAAAATAAAATCCAAAGCCATTCTGTGTTGTCTCACGTTGTAGTAATACCACACCACTTCCTTCACCCTATTCTTTCTGAAGTAAGCATGCTTATACCATTAAAAAAGGAGCAATGTATTCAGTGTGAAAAAAACAAATTCAAACAGCTGAAGTTTACCCTTGATTTACACCCAGAAAAAGGCACAGAGCATTAAGTCATTCTGGAAAGGAAAGATGAAGATGGTAGAAAATCATCACCAACTGGAAGAGACAAGATCATAATACATGAGAAATATTGATGCTACTGTAGCATTACTGTAAGTGAAAAAAAAAAAGTTAAATTTTCCTGTAACAACAATATAGAATATTTGACATGAGGAGATGACCATCTTTGATAGATATGACCAAACTCCTGTGAAAGAGAAAGACTGTAAGATATTGCTCATGGGGAGCACCTGGAAGCCCAGCTGCTCTCCTGAAAGGAAATTGGATCAGAGGAATGTGTTATGGGAATTTGGCTGATGGACCTCCCCTTCAAAATAGAGGACGAAATGACTGAAAAGTAAGTATCATGCAGTGAGAGTAAACAGGGAAAAAAGTGGTGTTAAAAAACAACAGCCTTCCACCAATGCTAAAAGTTGAGGTTTTCCTTTGAAATAATTATTTGTACATTTTTTAGATTTGCATATGGTTGTGGAAGACACTGCTGTGATCCTGTGTTTTCCCTGCTTTAAGGTTTTAAATGTCTGTGTTGGCAGTACGCTTGGGAAGAGATAATAGAATATATGAAACAAATAAGTATCTATCTCCCATGTAGCCCCAGTTACAACAGTATCTGAACAATTGACTATCTTAAATGTATTTGTCAAAGAGCTTATCAGTGACAGATCAAGGACTTTATCCTTCATTGTGAATTTTCAAGGCCCATCCTAGAGCACTGTAAGCTATGTGCCTGACAGTCCATACCAGCAAGGAACAGAGCAGATAAGATTGTGCAAAAGTCTGTGATACATACCAAGGTAAAATAAACACACTTTCCAGATCATAGATTTGGACTGGATCATGTGGAAATTCTCCTGTGACCTTGGAGAGGTTGGGCTATCTATTGTATTCAGTCAATTTTCAGAACAAAGCCCTAAGAAAAATAAATTATGAACAAGCACTAGTGGCAAACTTAAAACCAGACTTGGTCTGAAAAGCATTTTGGTTTAGGCTGCAAAATCACATCCATCAAATACCAGAGTTTTTATTTAAACCTCACCTTAAAGGAAAATTCCAGGAAGTTAGCAGCTAGCAAAAAACCACAACCTCTTAAAAATATCATCTGCACAAGTAAGAAGGTTAAATAATACCCACAATTTTTCTATGTACACTCTGCATATCACTGAATAGAAATCTTGCTGATAATAAATGATCGGCCACTGCTAGAAAAAACAATCTGGTAGCCAGACATAGTCTATATAGTACATATGCCAAGGTGTGATGTGAGCTCTGAAACTATCCATATCCTCTCTCTAGACACAGACTGTGCAGGGATGATATTTCTGACTAAAATAGTAATTTGTGGATGAGTACATACAGAAGCATTGGCAACAGTTAAATTCAAATAAGGAAATAGAAAGTGGTATCTGAGTTTGAATAAAAAAATACTGAATTTGTATATCTGACATACATACATAAAATACAACTAAACAAACTCTTCCAGTTTGGATTTAAGTCTTTGGAATTGCTGTAGAACTTGCTTGTCAGATTTACATCTTTATAAATATATCATATTTGAATGAATATGAAGATCTTGCTTCATCTCAGGCTCACGTATTTATTCACTATCTGTTGCCTGTGTTTGTGTGAGGGAGCAACAGGAGCTGCTCTATGAGAGGATGAGCTGGGAGCCAAAGGTGACCCCAAGGCAGGCTGTGTCCTCTCCAGCAAGGCAGGGTCAGACAGCCACAGCATCTCTCACTGATCAAAGTAAGGATGATCGGAAAGCCAGGTCCCATCTAGGAAGCCCAGGAAAGAATAAAAGGAAGCAGTCTTGAAACAGGACTGGGTACAAGGTTACCTACACCCCAGGTCTGGAATCCATCCAAAAATCTTGATTGGCTACAGTTTTTACCTTTTCCCAAAAGTTTAAAATTTTTGTGGGCCTCAGTTTTGTCAATGGACAAATTATGGAGTTCACTGAGTACTTTAGAGTATGGCTCACATAATGATAAAATCTTTCATCAGTTTATACATTTTTATAAAATAGAGTCATTAAAGATTGAAAAAGATAATTAGGTTAGTTAAATGCTTATATTCAGAGACATTGACTATGTAAAATATGTAACTCATATGTACAAAGTGCTATTTTCATATGTAGGATGTACATATTTCCCATATAGCATATTCCGTATCTCCAGTTATGTTCTCACTCTCTAAAGTACTCACATATTTCCATTAATAATCTTCACATGACCATAACATTTCTACTTTTCAAGAATGATGAGTTTTAGCAGATTATTTCCTTTGCTTGCTGTCAAAGTATCTGTGTTCTTAAACTCATCATGGATATTTAGCTTCATAAAACTCCGAGAAAGGCTTGTTTTGTCTGGTATTCATGTGGAGAACGCCTTGGTGAAGCACATTGATATTCACATGCAGCATTGATTTTTAATATGTATTTTTATCTTAGAAACATTTAACTTTACATGAGAATGAATAAGTTCTTCAGTATTTATTTTGATTTATGGTACTCAAAACTCATCACCAGATTACTTTCACAATACGTCTTGAAAATATTAAACTGGTAACATTATAAAACAGACCTTAGGAAAGTAAAAATGCCACAATTTCTTTTGCAGAGACATTAGCTGAATTAACTAGCTACAAACTGCTTCTTAAGTAATACACAGCTGTTTTCTATGTACCTATAGAACTACATTTTTTAGAGTATACCATTAGTAAATTATTGATTACATGAAAAAACATGATCTTTTTTTTTATAATTACATTTTCACTGGCATCATACATTCATTACCCTTGGCAAAAAAAAAAAAAAAAATACAGAGGGAGTTCAACATGTCTTCATTAAAGTTATTACAGTCTTACACCTACATGCCCATTATGAGCTTCACTTGTGCATGCCTATCAATTCTGAATCTTTAGCAACTGCGCTAAAGAGGTAATTAAAGGTTGGCTTTATACAGTAAGGGAGATTATTGTGGTATATAGTGCACATTCTTGTCTGTTGGAAGCAAAATGAAGCTTACTGTGGCATGGCAGGATATGTCATTGTCAGTAGAAACAAAACATTTGCGTATGACAGAATGGTTAGGAAGTGGTTCACTAACTTCTG
>NW_010258435.1:57801-92839 GCF_000690775.1 Eurypyga helias
TTACTACTGTGGTTGTCTTTTAAAAATAAGTAGTTATTTCTTAAATATGGGAAGACAATATGATACATTAGAAGTATAATGCTTTATAAAGTCCAGTATGGACAATGTGAAATAAGAGCAGTATACTACAGGACTCCTATATGCCCAAATTTACCTTTTGGCAAAAGATAGTCTTGTCAAATGTTCTTCTCCTACTGTACATTTAAACTAATAAAACTCTGAATTTAGGGATCAAAATGTGCTTAACAAAATACAACTAATCTTGGTATAATGACTGGCATAATTAAACCAAAAGGAAACTTTCTGGAAAATTGGAGGTCTAAAAGCTAGACTCTATCAGAACTGACTTCTGTTCCCTGGGCTGCCAGACACTACTATGCAACACCCTACAAGTTAATGAAGCTGAATTCTCAGAGATGACAGTTTAATTGACTGACATACCTTGTCCCATTTCAAACCCCAAAGATGAATTGATCTAACCAAATGAAGTAGTTGTCTAGATCTCCTTTTTAGAGGAGTTCAACTGCCCCGCTCATCTAGGTACAGATCTAAAATAATCCTTGTGATGTTCAGCCTAAAACTGTTGAGTTTGGTTTTTTTTCTTTCCACTACCTATAAAGAAAGTGTAGGATCATTTCCACAGATGTAGGAGTATGTAGCATAGGTATAATGTAGTATGTTAGAAAGTAGTATGGTACAGTAGGTGAAGATTTGTGAAGCAAAACACAGGACACAGGAACAGATATACAATATGTGTGTGTTTGGAGGATTCTACTTTGGCTTGATGATTCTACTAGTCTGACCGCCAGGAATGTACATTAACAGGCCTGCCACTAGCAAGTGTAGTGTGTTATGTGCATTCCTGGAATTGGTCTTTTGCTTTAGTTTAAGAAGGCCATTTGGGTGCTCTGAGTCTGCTTTCTGACATGAACTGATGCTTGGTAAATTCTGGATAATGGGGAGATTCACTTCAAATGAGCACTAATGATCTGGACAAAAATACTGGTGTGGGTGCACCCATAGATGTCTAATGTAGATGAGATATATCCCACTGTTGCAGTCATAGCATCAGATATTGTTTTTCTAGCTGGCCAAAAAAGTAGACAGAACTCTGCTCTACTGAAGTGTTACCTGCAGGTACAGGAAGATTAGGTATCAGTGCCTTTACAAGACTCAGTTTTCTGAACAATTACCTTTAATTTTGCACTGCAGTGTTTGTGTGTCTGTATGATAGGAGCCGAACTCTTGGAAAAAAAACCAAACCAAACCAAACCAAACCAAACACCAAAACAGCCTCTTATCTCTTTGATATAAATTGTTTCTTCAGCTTAGGAGATTAAGATCAGCAAGAGGAGGTGAGTTTCTTATATTTGTGAATGCAGTTCTAAAACACTACTCTTCAAATGTCATCCAACTACTTCTTTATTAATTTGCCTAGCTTCATTTTCTTGGTTCTTGTTTGCATATTAGAAATGAAAATTTGTTGATTTATATTAAATCATTTCTTTTTATTATCACTCCCATGATACTTTATTATAATGTCCTAATTGTATTAGGCTAGGCTAGGCTAAGCAAGGCTAGGTTACCCTATCTTATCCTATTACTATTTGAAGCAATTTCATCAAGTTCATCAAAGTGCCTGATGTACCAAAAACATACCAACACAATCATACGAACACATCTATATGTATTTCAATAAAACAAGCAATTTCTCCAGATTGTAAGGGGTCAAATAAGGGGGCTGATTCCACATTATCAGTTGCCTGTGCTGCCAAGTGGTAAAAGTCCTAATTAACTTGATGTCTTTGAAGGTTGTTCTTTTTTGTTTGCCTTGTTACAATACAGAAACACCATTATAATCTGTACAGGGAACTGCTGCAGCTAAATTAGCTTTGATAGCATTCCCAGTCATCTTCATCTGACAGTAGTTTTGGTGGAGTGAGTACTTGATGGGGAACTCCTTGTTTGACAGGTACTAGCTTACAAGACAGGGAATAACACTGTCAGGAAGAGGGGAAGGAAGCAATATTTTACCAAAGTAAGGAAAGGAATCTTCTTTTTGTCATCTCTTCACTCACATTTAAATCTGTTCACACCTTTACAGCCCCTTGAAGACTCTTCCTCAGAATTTTCATTTCTGGAAAAAGAGGCCTTGAATATTGACATCTCAAACTTGAAACAACTCACATTCTTTAGCCATTTTAAAGTCAGTATTATCTTCTGCACTGAGCCTTTCTAACAAACATGGGAAATAATAGTGGGGTCCCCTTCCAGCAAGAGTCATAGGAGTTCAATTAACTAAATAATCATAGAATCACAGAATGGTTTGGGTTGGAAGGGACCTTAAAGATCATCTAGTTCCAACCCCCCTGCCATGGGCAGGGACACCTTCCACTAGACCAGGTTGCTCAAAGCCTTGTCCAACCTGTCCTTGAAGACAGTCATGAATGCTGATGTTTGTGTAGTATTTTCTTAAAGGAAAACGGCTAGATGTCCAAGCTGAGAATCGAATTATTTAGGTGAGGTATTACAACTGCTAAAGTCAGATTTCACATTGAACTCCATGCAGACAAGATATTGCCCACTTTGGAAAATCTAGCAACGGTTATATTTTAGCTTATGTTGACTATTTTTCACAAAAATTGAAATCAATAGAACTGCAACAAAGAATAAGGTCCTTATTTTTTTTCCACTGGTTAACATTTTATCTAACAAGTAGTTTTTAGATAACAAAATTATTTTGTTTCCATGAAATAAGATTAAGGCATCTATACTGCAGCCTCCAGGTTAAGCATAGCTAAGCCCTAAAAATATGGAGATATAGGTATGTCTTCTCATTTACTGTTACCTAGGTTAAGAAATCAAAAAGCAGAAAAAGTAGCTGTAAAAATTTACAGGACAAACAAATTTTATGATATTATCTCTCTGATTTTGATATTTCCCTGATTTAATTGTTGAAGAAATCAAGAAAACTCTAACAGACACATCTAAGTTCAAGGAAGTGTTTGTAATATTTAGTAAAAGGACTTCGGGGTACTGGTGGATGAAAAGCTGGACATGAGCCGGCAGTGTGCCCTGGCAGCCCAGAAAGCCAACCGTATCCTGGGCTGTATCAGGAGAAGTGTGACCGGCAGGTCGAGGGAGGGGATTCTCACCCTCTACTCTGCTCTTGCGAGACCCCCCTTGGAGTGCTGCATCCAGCAGTGGAGCCCTCAACATAAGAAGGATATAGACCGGTTGGAACGAGTCCAGAGGAGGCCACGAAGATGATCAGAGGGCTGGAGCACCTCTCCTATGATGAAAGGCTGAGAGAGTTGGGCTTGTTCAGCCTGGAGAAGAGAAGGCTCCGGGGAGACCTTATTGCAGCCTTCCAGTACCTGAAGGGGCTACAAGGAAGCTGGGGGGGACTTTTTACAAGGGCCTGTAGTGACAGGACAAGGGGTAACAGGTTTAAAATGAAAGTGGGTAGATTTAGATTAGATATCAGGATGAAGTTCTTTATGGAAAGGGTGGTGAAGCACTGGAACAGGTTGCCCAGAGAAGCTGTGGATGCCCCATCCCTGGAAGTGTTCAAGGCCAGGCTGGATGAGGCTTTGAGAAACCTGGTCTAGTGGAAGGTGTCCCTGCCCATGGCAGGGGGGTTGGAACTGGGCGATCTTTAAGGTCCCTTCCAACCCTAACCATTCTGTGATTCTATGATTTATTTTTGATTCTTATCATGCATAAGTTGTTACTATGATCCCATCAGATAGTTAATATGCTATGTATCCTCTCAAAGAATACAAAACAGGGAGAGAAAATTAATATTGTGGTTAAAAAACATTAATAAGTTCATTGGTGGATTAATACAAATATTGTCTACAACATATTTGCTCTGAGCTATGGTGAGAACAGAAACCCAACCTGGTATTTACCACCTTTAGGGAGTAAACCTAGATGTGGAATTGTCCTTGGATATGGAAACACTGAAGCAGTAATAATTCAGATACTTACTCTACAACTCTTCCTAAGTAAAGAGGTAGGATGATTTGCCAGCTGTGAAGACATATCCTCTCCCGTTAGGCTTGGATGATTGATTGCTTCTTCTAACAGCTCTTTGCAACTTTCGAAAGGCTTAAAGCTTGGAAACTGGTTTGCATCTAACCCACTTATCTGTAGAAAAGGATCCAAGGAATATCCTGTTAAGAAATAGAGCTTTCCTGATGTTTCATAAAACAGCAATTGGAACCAGATATCTTGTTGGAGTTCCTTTGCTGTGATAGGCGATAGTGAAGCATGTTTTGTCCATGGGAGACTACAGGTTAGATGGTATTAGTCATCTCACTTTAAGTGTCTGGATAAATATACTTCGAAACCTACCTTGTGGATCTCTGTAATGCTCAGAATGAGCAAAATCAAAGCATAAACTATAACACAAAAGTGTTGTAAAATGAAAATTCTTACCAATTTGGAAATAAACAATTTTTATGTAATTACAACATAATTGAGAAACTGGAAAGCAAATTAATAATTCTCATTGTTTTGATAATTTTTTTGTGTTACAACTTTAACAAAAATAAATATAAAATAAGATATTTCTCTTACTCCTAAGTCTGCTGTTACAGGTCACTAAAATCTGTACATATTCAAACTTTCAGGTTTTATATCAGGCTTCTATCTTTTTAATATTTCTTTTTAAATCCTATATTTTTCTCCTTGCAGAGTCAATATTAACTGCCTGAGCAAACAAACTGGTTGGATTAGCAACTGGAAGGACTGAAACACTGCTAGCACCTAGGGAGATGTGTTTCCAACAATTATCTTAATGAGGTGATTTCTCTTTGAAGTCAGCCTGACCCATGGGTAATTGTTTTAAACCATGTCCAACACCGGGAGCAGCTTGCCAATATTCTTGTCCATTAAAACTAACTGTAACAGCCATGTTCTGCGTTTTCAATTAAATATATGTTCTACAGGTATACAACTGTAATGCTTCGCAGCCTGAAGAAGACCCTTTCAATTGTTTTGACAGTATAGGTATTTCCCTTTTTATTTGGACATGAGTGAGGAGCTCAGATTTGTCCTCGATAGAAGTTTGGATTGCAGGGTTAGAAATTAGTAGAAAAGTAACACACCGGAGGAAATGGGAGTCTTCACACTGATTTATCAGTTCCCTTTTAAGTGTAAAGTCTTCCTCTATCTAAACTGTCCTATTGTCTAAAAAATGATAGTGGCTAATTTGAAAATACTTTCTATCTATTCTACCATGCCCACAGTTATTCTCTATCTCATTTCTTTGTCTTGTATACATAAATATCACATATTTGGTTACATGAACAAATATGATGTGAATGGTATAAAAATTGTGACACCAAACCATCTACCACTCTGATGTTTAATGAGGTCTACTTCAGAGAAATATTTTTGAGTAAAACGTTTTTTTCATTTTGTAATTTTTATTTTCAACCATGAAATATCTAAGAGAAACATTTCAAGACAAATCAGTGCAGATAAGGATACTGCAGTATGATGTTTTCATTTAAGTTTTGACTGAAGGCGTAAACAAAAAATGAAATAATGAAAATTCTGGCAAGATAAAAATGTTAGTGTTGGATCAAATGCCTTCAAGCGATAACAACGATACTCCTGTAACTTTTACCTTTCTCCTTCTTTCATTCAGACTTACTTTGCTAATTTTGAAATGCAGCTCTGGACAGTGTAATCATTAAGGTCTAACTTAACATGTGAATGAATCAGAATCAGTCTGAATTCATCTGAGCTGCATATTCAGGAAGTTAAATATTCATGTGTGTGCTAGAGTGGGACTTTATAAGAAATGTTAGAGAAATATAAGCATTAAAAAAAAAAAAAAGCACCACAGAAGTTGTTTAGATGAGGCTTAAGCTTAGAAGTGATTAGGACACTTCTGAACAGTACTTTTCAGTAGCTTTGAAAGTGTGTTCCCTTGAGATGTCAATCACAGCTTCTGAGCATTCAATTTCCTCAGCAGTTTCAGTGCTCCTGCTGCTAGCGGCACTGCCTGGTGTGAGGTTATGGCTGAACTTCTCACTGCTGCTTTGACAAGCTTCAGGCAGAAGAAATGTGCCACCAGTTCTCTGCAGTCCATGCCACACAGCAACAGTTGAGCCAGCTGGAAAAGAGGGTGGGGAAAGGAAAAGGTGAATGGAGGCAGTTTAGAATTCAGTTAGAAAAAAATTAACTGCATTTCAAAACATTGCTTGAGAGTTCCTTGTCGAAGAATACATTGGTTAAGAAAAAAACAAAAGAGTACACTGTCTGAAAAATCCACTTTAAATATTATTCAATGTTATATTGTAGAATAATTTATTTTTTTTTAATTTTTTTAAAAAAGATATGAATGTGTTCTTGGTTTTTGTCGTTGTTGTTGTTGTTTCCCAGTTATTCAAGTAATTTATTTGTAAGAAAAGAGAATACTATTTTAAAAAATCATTGTCAGAAACTTGACTTAGGCTTGAGTTTGGTTTAAGATATTATGCTCCAAGTCATTACCCATAACTAAGATTTCCAAATGTGTCTAAAGAAGATGGATAATAAAAGACTTTTTAAAAGTGCCTTTATTATTCTGGTCTGTTCCTACGAATCCTAGCTATAGGACTACATGTCATCAGGCAATATGTTGCCTGTACAAAATTCAAAATCATATGACCACAGGGTCATATGTTTGCCCCCATTCACAGGGGCAAAGTACCAACTTAAAAAAAAAAAAAAAAAAAAGAAAATATGTTGACCCTTGTTGTAGGAACCTAGATTGCCAAGTCTGCCCAGTGTATGACCACAGATGCAAATTATGGCTTTTTTTTTTTTTAGCTCAGTAGCCTTCACTTATTTCTTTGAACACATAAAAGAGCAAATTAGAAAAGATTAAATTTCCTAGTGCTTTAAAGAAGTGCTGGAACATCATCAGAGAATATTGTTCATAGATGAAATTAGAAATGGAATTTCCCTTTTTTTATTAGATTTGAATTTTTGTAACACCATTTCAACCAAATTTGTTGAAGAACGTTTAAAAACAGAAGCTATAATTTCTCTTTTTGTTATTTTTTTTAATATTCTTTTCGTGTTCTCAAGCTAGTACAAAACTAGTTGTCATATATATGGTATGACATGGAAATAGTAATTGTTATTGTTCATCACCCTGTTGACTAATCTTCAATTACAAACAGTATCATGTAGAGGTCTGCTTTACTTTTATGTGACTATCTCTCTGATAGAAATTTAGAGTTCCAGGGCTAAGGTACTTCAATACTTGTAGTATATATCACCCTGGTCTCTTTGCAGAGTGGATATATTCTAAATATTTCAAAGATGTATATATTTCTGAACAGAATGGGTCTTATTATGAATTCCTGCTTCACCCAGACTTACTGACTATCAGTAGTAAGAAGGTGATAGGATTCTAGTAAGCTCTACTACGACTAAGTTAAGGTGACTAACAAACATGTTCAGAAGCAGAATCTTCTACCACTTCAATAGAAGATGCAGGTTCTACATGTGAAGACTTCATTTTTCTGCTACATATTTATAATGGAAAACAAGTATAGTTGTTTCTAAAGATACATGTTAGACTAAAAGAATGATGAACTTTATCATGCAGCTTAAAAACAGCTGAGGAGATTTTGCTTAAAGTTTCTAAAAAATAAGTCACCTTTCAGGAAGATAGAGATGCTGAAACTTTCAATAAGAATGGTGAAAGTTTTGGAAAACAGGTTAGGAAGGGAAAAGAGACTGTAGTGGTAAATGGTTTATAACATAGTGTTAACTCTGGAAAGCTGTGTGTATTCTTACCTGCATAAGTCATCTTATTTGCACAACATAAACAATGAAAGCCATTTGATATCATAAATATAATGCTCTGGTCATAGTACATTATCTCAATGTCATCCTTTAGGAGAATTTAACAAAAAGCATAGCAGCTGAAAACAAGCCAGCCTAAAATTCATGTCAAGAAAAATGACACTTGAAGTACCAACTTTGTGATCTGTGCAGGGAAAAGTATCTGAGAGTGAGAAATGCAGAGGTCAAAGACAGTCTGACCTGTGGGTCAGAGCAGATGAAAAAAGTAATGCAGAAATATATATATTTTTTGGGGGGGGGGTGGTGGGGGGAAGGTACCATTGAATGCACAAAACTGAAAATAGTATCTTAAAACAGTAACTGGGAATGAACGTGTAGAATTAAAGAGGAGATGGGGAAAATGTCATGTTTATGTATAAACATAGAAGTCAGCAACTAGAGCAGCAAAAGTAATTTTCAGTTCTATATCCACAACCAGATCTTAAATATGTCACTGTTCTGCCTCTGGGTATTTACTTCTGCAAATTCTGTTCTAGGGCTATACTTGTGATCATTTCTTACCTCCTCTGAGTTAGCCTCTGGGCTCAGTTGTGGAGGCAATGATGAACCTGATGATTTTGGTCAAATTAAAATTTGTTTAATGATCTAAATTTTGTATAAGATAAACTATGATTACTTCAGGCAATAGATTTGACTGATATTAGTCTTCTAGTATAGCCTGAGTTCTATGTTTTTGAGATGCTACAGCAAGAATTCAATAGTAAAGTATTTTTGTAATTTGCTTTCTTAATGTTACTCAAACTTTGGTTGTTTGTTTTGATTTCTGTATCTCTGGCAAACATAAGAATTCCGTCTTTCTGTACACAGAGATATGACATCCCCTTTGTACTGTCACTGTGTTGCGTGGAATAGTCTGGTTCTATCCTTCTTACTACCCACCCACCAGGTATGTATACGTATTGAAGTTCCTCCTGAGTTTTCTCTTCTCCAATCTGAACAAATCCAACTGTCTCAACTTATGATGGATGCTCCAGTCCCTTAATCACCCATGGCCCTTTGCTAGACTTGATTATGAGGTCTCTTCTGTCCACATCACCCTGCACACTGCTTGCCAGTCTGGTCTACCACTTTCTCACTTGATAAGGGCTCTTCATGTCTTCTCATATTGTTCCTAGTTTAAAGCTGTCCTCATCAGTTTGGTTGGTCTGTTTGCAGATAAATTTTTCCACCACTTAATTGGGTTGGTCTTTTCGCTTCCTAGCAGTCCTTAATTCTCAACAAATTTTCATAGAAACTGGAATCCCACTGCTGACACTAGCTGAAAAACCAGTTGTTGACCTGCAGTATATGCCCACTCCTTCACAAGCCCTTCCACTTCCCCATTAGGGTCAAGGAGAAACCTCCTGGACTGCCGTGCTGTTGACCATCATCTCCAGAGCCAGGTAGTCATGTTTAATATGACCCAAGTCTTCTCTAGTACTATTGTTGGTGCATATGTGAAAAAGCAGCAGGGATCTATTGTTGTCTGAGAGCTGGATAAACCTTAGAAGTCTTCCTACAATGCCTGAAACTCACCACCCAGCAAGAAGCAAATACCCTCCAACAGCAGGTCACCCTCAACCTGAAGGTGGTGCAGGAGCCATCCTCCCCCAGTGCAAGAAGTCTCTAGCTTCCAACCTTCATCATCATAGAAATTGCCACTTCTCAACCTGATAAGCACAGACTATCTCCTCCTCCTTCAGCACAGTTGGGAGTCCAGGACCTTGGAGAAGATCCATTCAACCTCATTCTCTTCATCCATACCATTCTCATTCTTTGGTCACAGACTTAGAACAGAACAACCTTGTGACAATATTTTTTCACTTCAGTGTTGCCGTGAAAGCAAATTCAATTAAATCACACTAATTCAGAACAGAATGGATGAATAAGTGAGGGAAAGGGTCTGAAAGGCATTGATTTCTTGCCCTGCTCCCACCCAGATCCGTACAGCATACTATCATTAGGGGAGTCAGGATCAATCAGAGGTTATCAATCAAAGAAAAGTCACAACTAATTCATAGGAAAAGCCCTATGCAATGACAAGCCAGTAATAACATTTTCTTGAGTCTGTAAAATCACGTTCTAGGCCAGGGTCACTTCAGCGAGGGGATCATGACCTCTCCAGGTGTCACCAAAAATAATCATGGGGTTGTGAAGCATTAAGAATTTATTACAGTTATTGTAAACAGAATCTTCCTTTCCACTCCCATTATATCCCTCACCTTCAAGGCCAAGTGTCAATCTATCATCAGTACCTCAAAATATATGCACAGATAATTCTTGCAGGCCCATCACTGTTACTATGCATGGGTTTTCCTGCTGGTTTATAGGAAATGCAATGGTTTCCTGGCATCCTGCTTTCCTTTTACTTCACAGAAGCTGCACTGGGATTCCAATAACACTGATAACAGGACAGAGACATCTCTGGGAGTTTGAGGGCACCGATGAGGCATGAGCCCAAAAGGGAATAAGCGTGAAATAGTGTGGCATGTGGACGGGCTATGGCAAATAATATAAGGTATATATACAACTTCATGAAATCCCACAATAAGGCAGGATGCAAAAAAAATTGCAGCCAACAAGGGATGGCAAATTGCCTGCTCTGAGCATGCCTAAGGAAAGAAAAATGTGCCTTTCCAGGGTGATCAGAAAATCCCCACCTCATCTTTGCAATTGGGTTCTTGTTGCTGCTGCCAAAGACAGGAGGGAGGGCTGGAAAGAGGGGAAGGAGGCATTTCCTGGCAACAATAGCTCTTCCTCTGAAACTCTTTTCTGGCTGTCTTCCCTGGCCTGAGCCCAAGATTCATGGTCTCCCCCTCACTAGGAGCAGGACCTCTTCCAGTTATCTGCCAAGTCTTGGGACTTGAGAAGAGAGTAGGGATACTTGGATGTGAAACATTGGTGCTAAGGATGGTCTATCACAGCAGAGAAAAGAGGGAGTGGGGAACAGGGATTGAGATGGGAACATGGACTCTGTCCTTCTGAGGAAGAGATAAGAGGGTTCCAGGAGTGAGGAGTGGGAAAGAAAAAGGATGCATGGCCTCCCTCAGCTTCCCTGAAGCTTCCTTCCCTCTTTCCACCTTTCTCCACTCCACCTTCTTGCTTACTACTTCTCTCCTAACCAGATTCGGCCACAGCTACATACATATTTTCTGAGTTTATCTGTTCAGGCCTGTGGGTGGGGGAGGGTCACCCCAAGCCCATCCATTTTGGTTCCTGCTCCCATTGGTCCACATGGACCAATACCTGCAGTGGTTTCACTTTGATCTGTCGCGCTTTCCTGCGCACTCTACTTATTTCCATGAAGTACAACAAGAGGTTTTGGCCTCATGGGAAGGATATGTTGAGAACTTACTATCCAGATCCCAGAACACAATACTTTGCCTTCCCATTTGCTTTTGCTGGCTATCTTTTAGTTGTCACTTTCACCCAGTCTGTTACCCTGATGCTTTGTGGGTAGCCAAGGTAAGACACCTTGATGTTTAATCATTTGCTGCAGTGTACGATATCTAATTGTCTCAGCAGAGCATGTTACCTTGCAAAACACATCTCTAGATACCTTATCACAGTTCTTGGGTGCACTCCAAACAGCCCACTCCAGCAGAATAACAACGAGCAGGAAGCAGGCACAGCCAGATAATGCCAATCTGAAATGTCAGCATCAAAGGAACCAACAAGCCGAGAAAACTGCACAAATACACCAGTCTTGGTCTAAGAATCAAATCTCCTTACAAACCAGTCACAAAAGGCAGTGGTCCAAACTGCAGTGTAAAAAAGATCATAAAGAGTTGGCATGAGACTCAGCCATTTTTGGAATAGAATTTGGAGACATTTATGGACATTTATTGGATGGCAAGGACTCCATGTGAACAGACAGGGCCAAGATTTGTACTGGGATGACTTTATATGGTTTGCTGTAAGACAGTGGGATGAAGAATTATAAAGGAAAACAAAGGTTGGGTTGAGGTGCTCATTTGGTCCCTTGCAGCTCTAGGAGGAACCAGAAAGTTATCATACAACTCCGTGAAGTCTGAGAGAGGGTGGAAACAATGCCTATAGAAACAATAATAAATTAAACAAGGAGTCAACGGAGGGTCAGTTAAGACAAGAGTCCCATAGCAGACTATATGTGAGCTACATTACATCTAGCAACTAAACACACATTTTCCCAAAGCTTATTGCCTCAAAGGAAATAGGAAGTACTGGAGGTGGAAACAGGCTGGTAGTTGCAGCTTTATCACTCTGTAAATGTTTTTTTATCAAAATAGCAAGATGTAATTTTTGAAAATTAGATCCATCTGAGTCCGGAATAGGCAGGAGATGAAAATGTGTGTCTTGTGTAAATCTCTGTGTCCATATTCAAACCTCAGTTATGTTCATCTATGTTAGAATTCAAATGAATTCAAATTCAAATCATCAGAGCTGATTCATATTTCTACCGATAATTAGAGATGACGAGTTTCTTTATTTCAGCTTCAGTTTCAAATGTGGTTTACATTCACATTGAATTAGGGAATATACATGTTCTATTATTGTAACTTATGTACAGTATGATAAAAAGTAAGTCATACTTTAAATCACATGCTCACTTTCGTAGATAACAGGTAGTTGTAGATAGTAGGAAACATATGCAAGAAACCGTGTTGAGAGATGTCCATGACACTTCAGTTATCAAAATACTTTTTAACAATGGTAATAACTTCTTTAAATATGAAACACTATCTGTTTACAGAAGAACCTGCATTGAAAAATTCTTATCTTGGGATGTTTTGAGTAAGCATTGAGAGCTAATATTTTCTTTCAGCCTGTGTGTGAACTTTCATGCCTTTCTTTCAAATAAGCTAAATTTTTAGGATTTGGAATGTTAATCTCAAAATTAAATGTAAGGACAAAACATACCAGAGGATGTTTTCAAAAGCTAGAAAGTATGTTCAGATCACTGAAACGTATATTTCTGAATCTCTTAGGACCAAAAGATAATCTGTCACATTCACATTTGAGTGTTGGTTGATAATACATAGAATCTGTGATTACAGTAATTAATATGGATTAATATAATAGTAATTGAATTTCTAAATCACTAATTCTGAAAAAATGCTTCTATATAAACATATATTGATCAATAAATTCACCATAAAGCAAACTGAACTAAAAAAGAAGGTCTTTTAAACTTGTATGACTAAGATTAAGAAAATGACAATATATGTCTGCTTTTCTCCCCAGATTGTTTGAATATAAATTAGGGTCAGTCTTCCATAATGCAGCCAATTAAAGTGCTGCACAGATGTAAGAATGACCCACAGGTTCATAAGTTTTTAAGGACAGAAAAATAATTGAAATTATCTTGTCTGACATCTGGTATAATATAAACCTAAAGTCCTCATCTTGTTTCTTTCCTTCGTGTTATTAGCATGCCTTACTTTAAAACATTCTAATAAATAGTAGAATATTCCTATAAAACTCTTCAACCCCTTTTAAAATCATTATTTTTCTCACATGAGGTAGGTTGTGGTCTAAACGTTAGATTATGGGGAAAGTTTGTGTTTTTTATAATATTGACTGAAAGTACTATAACTATATCCCTCATTTCAGACCTTGCCTGCAGGTTTGATGTAATTACACAGGTCTTTCTGTCATTAAACTAATGAGTTTGAGTTTGCATGTTTTATGACAGGCAGTGAGACATCACACCTGATTAGGAGTTGATTTCTTAATAAAGGAAGTTTCTTCTTCTTCTTCTTGTGGTTATAAATGATATTAGGATTTCTCTAGTAGGGCCAAGCTTAACAATTTACTGTGCGGTTTTACAGAACCCTGTCATTTAAGCAAAAGACACTTCCTTTGTAATGAGGACTCTTATGACCTCTTTCACCACCTGGACCACAGGAACCATCCTCATAGATGTGAAAAAGAAAGTTACAGCTCTACCAGTGTAAAGCTTTTAAAATTCTGAAACAGAACAGTAAAATCTCATAAAAATAATGAGACTTTAATATACAGTAACTGTTGGAATATTTGTATTTGTTTTCTCGAAAATTCTGACAGCCAATTTCGGTAAGTTGCATGGGTGGAAATAATTTCTGAGTGCTGCTTTAAATAAACATTCCTACCAAATCTGGAGAGCAAGTTGAAGTACTACTAGTTGTTATTCTTACGCTCTCTAGATCTGTTTAAACACTGGATTATAAATCTAATGGGTGGGGGCTTCTTTTAAAATGTTTGTATGCAGTAAGCTTAGTCTCAGTTCAAAGACTCTCAGTACTCATGTTTCTGTGCATTATGTAAATGTAAAAAAATTGATGTCTGCCAGTACCGACATGGTCTCACTTTCTCTTCAGCAAATGCTCAGAGACTGAGAATAAGTCAAATGCGAAGAAATTAAATCAGATTTTCTATGCTGACATTTTCTTTTTTTAATTTTTATTTTAAGGGAAACAATTTTAAATGTTTTTTTAGAATATCTTCTCAATGAATAAGAAATTGGAATCTGAGGAACTCCAGAAAAAATCTGCAAGTATAGAACACAAAAAAACTTGTTCAGACAATGCTGGTAACATCATTGATAATATGGCATATGTTTTACAGACTTTTGCTGGAGGGATTTATCAGAAGGCTGCTACAGCAGGGTAGCTCTTCAAACAGCCTGAAGCTCTTTAAACCTGACACGAGCTGTAGTTGACACTACTGCTAAAAGTCAGCTTGAGAAGGTCAAAGTAAATGATCTCTTCAGATAAGTGCCCACAAATTAGGTGCTTATTAATATGAATGCTACGGATTACTTATAATATTATTTTTATCACTGTGGGAGAAGGAAAGACAGTATAGGAAACCAGCCGCCCTACTGACTGTGTCAACATTCTCAAAAGTGTCTAAACCTTCCATTTTTTGCAAACCCTTTTCTTTTTTTTTTTTATTTATTCAATAGCCTCTGCTTATTTTGTTAAAGGACAGAAAGTTCCTAACGGAAATTAATTTATTTTCCCTGCTAGCTTTCTTGATTGAGCTTTTGCTACAAGGGCTCTCAATTTCTCTCCTAAGCAGGACTCTGATAGACTTAGTGAAAACGTTAAACACTTCTTTGTGCAGACACTAATTTTAGTGAGCCGTTACCTCTACTATCCACATAAAGGAGCATAACCAGACCCCTTCCTGATCCTATCATCATCTCTATTTAGTAGTCCTTCATTCCTGTCATCGTTGCATTTCTCTTCGGAAATTACAGTAAGAGGTCCTGAAGTGCCTATTCTAGCAGTCATGTCCTGACAGGCATGCTGTCTGTGGAGGGACCTCTTCTGAAATGTCGTCTGCTGCATACCAAGATGTACATGAAATCCTTCTGTCTTTTGGGCTAATTCGGAAAGCAATGAGAACCTTCCAATATTTGGATCCAGCTGTCAGCACTCACACAGGGTGACCTCACTGTGCTAGGCAGAGTTATATTAAGAGCTACTCTGAGCTAGCTATGATATGTCTACATGATACAAGTCAGAGTTCATGGAAAGAGAGAGAAAAAAATCATTAGTGTAGCAAGTAGAGCTGGAAAAAATAGATAAGCTTTCAAGCAATAAAAAACTTTCTCTTAATAAAGTCAGCATACTTCAAAACTAAATACAGGCTGAAAAAAGTGCTCTCAGCTTAATAATATATGTTAATTGGTTAGACTGTGATACAAGGTAGCTGGTGCATTGTAAAGCAGAGGACTGTTTCAAATGGAAAGAGACATTAAACTGTTTATCTTGCTCTGAGAAAGAGAATGAGAGAGAGGATTTATGACCTGTGAACTATAAAATTCCAGCAAGGAATTGGAAGAGAGAAGATAATATGTTTAAAAAATGCTTCTTCTCCTAAACCCATAATTATTATGTTTTTTTTGGCCTGTTGACTACAGAGGTAGTATCAGTGTTTTAGACAGGTTGCAGTATGCTTGGTTTATGATACAGTAATAGATAACCTGGAATGCACAGATCTTAATGTGACTTTAACTAGTAGAAAGCCTTAGTTTTGATTTAAGTTGTATATTAAGATGTTAGCTGGATTGTATGGGCGGATTATCCTTGCATATGCTGAACTTCATTGTCATAAATTCGTTCTACTGTTGGCAAGTTATTCATTTTCACCACCAATAGCTTTATCTTTTGATAGGAAGTCTTCACTGATCTAGTATTCATACAAGCACATGAGACTGTATCTTTGTCATCGTCGTTATCAATATGCTGAGTAATACTCAGATCTGACCAGTAATTTGCTTTCCTGAGTGGAGCTCTGTTTCTTTGACAAACATGCTCTTCAGAAAGGGGTGATCAGCAATGTAAGAGGAGGCATTTGTTTAAGTCATGCAGATGACTGAATAAGGCATAGGCCTGAAATACATCCACTCCAGTACACACTTACTTGGTTGCAGGAGTGCTTAGGGATTTTCTAAGTAGTTGAATATATATCAAGGGACCAGTCCAACCGTTTTTCTGTTCAACTCAGGTGTTGTCAAGACCACTTTTTACTTTGCTGTTCTAAGGAATTGGTTTGCAGATTCAGTTCATCCACTGTACATAGCTCTCTGCAATGATGAATCTGCTGCTTTTCCTGTCACTTATTGCTTGTTTGATGTTCTCTAACTTTCATGAAGCTGATACATAAACCCATCTGCAGTGACAGTGAGGGATTTGTCTCTCTCTCTTGGATCACTAGGGAGGTTTTTTATGCTTATGATGTCTTTCCCATTGGTCATATCTATATGTCTTAAGAAGATGTGGCACAATTTCTCTTTCCTTAATTAAGAGAGAAGGCAACACTTCCCCAGCTGGTAAGACCATCACAGCTGGGATCTTATCACAGCAAGTGTGACCTGTTTATATTTTTCATCTAGATGAGCTATTTCTGGCTCCAGGCACACAATTAATACTCTAGATTCTTGAGATGCACACTGAAAGCAATGTGACAAAAAAATCATACATTTCTGTCGGTGATTCTGTATTTCCTATTATGGTGTTAAGTTACTTCACATGATGTTTGCAGCTTACCTTTTCAAAATTTAAGTAATTAAGAAAAATTACTATGTGTGGTGTTAGAGCTGCTTTCATATTTATAATGACTGACCAATGCGAACTGAGACACAAGATGATAACTGAAGTAGGATATATTTTTTGGTGGAGTCCAGAAGTGTTACTGCTGATAAGCCCTACACATGTGTCAGTATTCTCACTTCCATTTTCTGCCACCGAAAGATTTGGGTTACAGAATAAGTTTAGATGACAGACACCTGGCTGCATTTCTGCTAGTTACTATACTTCATTATTTGCTTTTAGCAACTGTTAATACTACAGCTAATATTATTAATGTTCAACCTTCCTTTATTGTTAAGACACAACGTTTTTTTAAGATTCAACTTTTCAGGAAACGCTTCCAGGCAGTCATGATATGAGATATTGCAACCATCCTTTGACAGGGTTTCACCAATTCCTGTATGAGTTATGAATGTTAGATTGACCACAGGATCAGATTTGGCAAAGGTGATCCTGCTATACTGCTTGCGAGTACTCCAATAACTAGCTTAATTTGTGATGGTAATTTTCCATTTGTTAGCTTCTTATTGACATCGCACTTTATTCTGTCATTAGGACAGTTTGGAGATACTTTGTCACTGAAAGCAGAGTGATCCTTTCAAGCATTGCTTTATCAGTATAAGCCTTCACAAAATACCTTTTACACAGTATCGCCAGCTTGTTAACTAGGCATAATTTTTGTTACAGTAGTAAGCATGTATCAAAATTTCTAGATTTATTAAATTTGTCATAAACTTCAGTACAAACTCTCCACAGTGGCACCTCCATTAGAGCTAGTATAACTTTGCTAATAAACCACACTTTTCCCTCCTAAGCAACACCAAGGAGCAAACCATTAGTGATATTCATAGTTAACCTTGTAGTTTTCCAGAAAGTTTGTCATAGGCATCTGACTGTACACTAATAAGAGCTTGTATAGATATGTGAGCCACTGTATCCATCACTGCTTTCATCCCTTTCCTTCCTGAGCATAAATGTTCTGTCAGTTGATTGACACTACCATAGGTTAACTCATGATTGCTTTACAACTGCCTATGCAATAGCTTTCTATGGTGTGATGATATTCTGGCATCAGTAGATGGAGTTTTAAATTAAAACCCTTTGGGTGTCTTACCTTCTGGAAACTGTAATACCTCTCTTTTTTTGTGTGTTGATCTAGGACCTGACCTACAAGAATGGGCAGAGCAATGAGACTTCCATAAAATAACAAGTGAAGAAGATGAGTGCAAAATTGAACTGACAAGTTTTAAGGTGGTAATGTTCTTGTGTGCACTGGTGACAGCTGGTTGGAAGATCTGTGTTGAAAAGATGTGGCTCTACAGATAGCAAGTATTTGATAAAAGAGAAAAAAAAGTGGTTTCAGCATCTACCTTTGAAACTAATCACATTCTCCAAGAGAATAAAACATATTGTTCTTTTAAGTAAGATGACATATGCCTGTGTTACTAAAAATCTAGACTAGAAAATTATAATCTAAGTATTCTGAAAGCCTACTTCGTGGGTAAAGAAATTGGAAAAGCCTACTCACAAAAGTAAGATAAGCACTAAATGAGCTATTAATGACTACACCAAGATAGGTAAATAGGACTGATAAAACTGGAAAATTATCTGGAAGATGAAGCATCTACAAGGACTTCAGATTTCCGAGTATCTTCTAAACAAGATGGTTGATATGTTCCCTTATGCACCATGTATATATTTTAATAAACATGGTCTATCTTCTTTATTTAGGATTTTATACTATTCAGATCCTTTTGGTATCAAGATAAGTAATATGGTTAACATATACAACGCATACACATAAATAACCCCACATCTCTATATTTATGGCTGTTCCCTCAGGGATTTTAAGGGCCAGCTGTTGAATGAGGAGAGTTAATACAGTGACTCATGAAAATGGACAGGGTCAAAGCTTACGTTTTCCACTTCCATGAAACCTGGAGACATCAAAACAAGAACAATTCAATAAAGTGAAAGGCTGTGTGTTTTACCAAGGCAAATTACTATACAATGAAGATGATCCTCTGATTAATGTTTTCAAATCTGAAAACATCAGGTCTATAGCCACAATAAAAATTAAAATAAATAAATAAATAAACCCCACCAAACCAAAACCACAAAACACCTATTTCTATAAATATTTTTATGCAATTAAAATTATAACAAGTTATTCAAGTGAAGCCTCATGTTTAACTCTAATTTGAATATGAACAAATTCAGTGAAAAGTTGTGAAAAGGTAATTTTATGAGACCTTCCTTCTTAGTTAATGTACACTTTCAGTTATCCAGTACATACTGTCTATTTTTCTAAATCTTTATCACTCTATATGTTTGTGCTGTATAAAAAAATACCTCATTGCCATGATTCTGCATCTCATGTATATATGTGGAAAATAAGGACACATACCCCAGATCTAAGTGTATGTTGATACCGTAATTAACTTATGTATTTATTAAGCTCTGTATTCTCTGTAGGCTGCCATGTTTTAAAGGTGCATTAGAAGTTAAGATGCAAAATTGTCAAAGTGTAATCTCCTTTAAGCAGTAGGAATTAACCTTGAGGGATCACAGAAATGATAACTATGTTCTCCAAGGAGAAGATGGCATTTTTCATTCTATCCTGTTTTTACCTTGAGTGTGTCAGAATAATTATTTTTTTGTTGTTGTTGTTGCATGAAAGGAAAATACACTGTTCACACATTATACATTAAAATGACTGAATAGAAAGAGGAAAAAGACAAGTTGATAAAATATCAGATCTGTTATTGAGGACTATTTGTGGATGACACTTTTAACTATGCATTCAAAAATAATTTACATCAGAAGGCTCAACATAACGAGTCATCTCAGGCTATTTCTGAACTGCTGCTTGCTTAATCTTTTTGGAAGACAAGCCCTTTGGGGCAGACTATGTTTCTCAATACATCTGAATACCATGGAAATCACTATATGCAATAAGCATAATAAGCATCTTAATCAATTAATAAGATCGAGGTGTTTATAACAAGTTGAAGAAGAGACTGAAAAGTTCCCATGAACATTCAGTTACCAACCAACATACAGTTAAGAAAAAAACGTTTAAAAATTATCTTTAAGAATGGAATCATATAAAAGCTTGTAAGATAGGTGAGGCATTTTATTTAAGTGTGGTTATGGGACATTTTTTTCATTCTCGTCAAGCACAGACAGAAACAGAATGTATCTAAATGTCCACTTTGTCTATTTTTTACACATTCCATAAGACTGATGCTCACAATTATTTGGCATATTGAATTTCTTCAGGACATGCATTCTATTATTATGATTTGCAGTGAGTGCAGAAATAAATGTTTTTAGCAATGAAGTTTGTGAGCTAAACTACTGTACATCAGATCAAACATTCCTCCACTGTGATGGATTACTTCCTTTCAGCTCTAAACTTCAGAAGCTGTTCTGTTTATTTCATTTTGAGCTCACTTTAATCCACATTTGAAGAAGCCAAGAATATATTCAACGTTGAGACTGCTCTGTGTGCCTGTCAGTCCTTTCCCTTTATTTCTCTAGAAAGATTAGAATATAAAAATGTATACATGTTAATTTTACATTCTCTATGTAATGTCTATGATAAAAAAAAGCAAATAACCAGTTAGAATAGCTATAACAGAGTAGCTAATAACAGCATACAATCATAGAATGGTTTGGGTCAGAAGGGACCTTTAAGATCATGTAGCTCCAACAAGAGTTGTTACCCAGGGATCCATATTGGTCCCAGTTCTGTTTAATACCTTTATCAATGAACTGGATGAGGGGATTGAGTCCACCCTAAGTAAGTTTGCAGACAACACCAAGCTGGGAGACAGTGCTGATCTGCCTGACTATAGGAAGGTTTCAGAGAGGGATTTGGACAGGCTTGACCAAGGCCAAGAGTACGAGGTTCAACAAGATGAAGTGCCATGTCCTGCACTTGGGCCCCAACAACTCTGTGAAACACTACAGGTTTGGAGGAGAGTGGCTGGAACACTGCCCAGTGGAAAAGGACATCAGTGTGTTGGCTGATAGCTGAATGTGATGGCAGTATACCCAGGTAGCAAACAAGGCCAACAGCATCCTGGTTTGTATCAGAAATAGTGTCGCCAGCAAGACTAAGGAAGCGATCTTCTCCCTGTACTTGGTACTAGTGAGGCTGCACCTCAAATCCTGGGTTTAGCTTTGTGTCCCTCACTAAAAAAGACACTGAGGTGCTGGAGCATGTCCAGAGAAGGGCAACAGAGCTGGTGAAGGGTCTGGAGCACAAGTCCTGTGAGGAGTGGCTGAGGGAACTGAGGTTGTTTAACATGCAGAAAATGAGGTTCAGGAGAGGCCGTATCACTCTCTACAACTACCTGAAAGGAAGTTGTAGCAAGGTGGGTGTTGGTCCCTTCCATCAAGTAACAAGCAACATGACAAAAGTAAACTACCTCAAATTGCACTAGGTAGGTTTAGACTGTATATTAGGAACAATTTCTTCACTGGAAGGGTTGTCACATATTGGAACAGAATTCCCAGGGAAGTGATAGAGTCACCATCCCTGGAGGTATTCAAGAGATGCATATATGAGGTGCTTAGGGACATGTTTTAGCGGTGAACTTGGCAGTGCCAAGTTAACAGTTGGACTTGATGATCCTAAAGGTCTTTTTCAACCTAAAAGATTCTATGAGTCTGTGATCTGTTTTGCCTTTCTAAAATTGATCAGGTCATCAGATTAGGTTAACAAGCAAAACTTCCTTACCTGTTACTCTGTTGAAAGTTTCCAAGTAAAAGAGAGGCTGCATTTGTATTAATGCCTTCTTTCTTTTCACCTCCAAATTTGAGCCAGTTGGCCTCTATATATTCAGAGATGCCTGCAGAGCTTTCAGTCTCAACAGTAACTCGAAGCCCCTGTTTTTCAGTGTAAAACCTTTGAATCTGCTACCAAGATAGCATTAGTCCAGAAGTAACACCCATTGTCTTCAACTGACTATTCTATATCAAATATAAAGTCTTGAGCATGAGCCAAAATTAAGTTTTCCTGTTGTATTTATGTTTAGTAGCATTTGTGGAAGACATGATGGTAAGATCACAGAATTCAGTTTTCACCATCTCACCACTCCCATGGGTAAGCTCATCAGTAAAAGCTAAACAGAGGGGTATGCTTAGCAGCATGGTTCACATCCTAAGCCACTGGCCTGGTGTTTTGGTCTCATAAGCATATTAGACAGCTTTATGGGATTTACATTTAACAAAACTGTAAGGAGATTAATTACAGCTTCTTAAGCCACTGAAAAGCAATGTAAAATCGGTTACTTTGTTATTGGCTAGGCCAGACCACGTGGTGACAGGCAGGACAAAAATCAAATGAGTACAGCACTTTAGCTCTCCATTACAGGCAAAGACCTTTCAGATATGTGGAGATGATCATGAAATACTGGATAATGTTAGCTAATTTTCAACAAGGGGACATTTTTTTAATTCAGTGATGGCTAGACATAAGGCTTTTGTGGGACTACAGTGGTCTTTTGTATTTCACTGAAGACTGCTGAAAAATTCTGCAGATAATGAATAGGTTCAATGTTTTCTCCCTGCAGATAAACAGCCATGGATTTATAATTTGATAATCAATGCATAGTTCAGTGTGAACAATTCTACTTGTCTTCATCTTGTACAGCATTTACACTGTATAATATTCCAAAAATCATCTTTAAACAGTTCATCATGAGGAATCAGATGAGATTTTACTTCCGGAGTTTTGAAAACAAGATTGAAAATATTTGCTGAGTTTTTATCTAGGGATATGACTGTAAAACAAGTAAAAAACCAAACACTCTCCACCATTAGTCTTGTTCTTATCATATGCCTGATGTCTTTCATCTTTGACAGTTTCTTTAGTACATGGGATATTGAATAGTGCTCTAATATACATTTGTTGAGAACACAGACTGAAATGAAGACCAAAACAGGAACAGTCGCAGCTGAGCTCTTCTCCCTTCCTTCCAGATCCAGATTATGTCCTACAGCAGACGGCTCACTCTGAATGGGAAATTACACATAGTTTAGACCTACAACGGTGCAAGTCTGTATGTGTGGGACAAAGACACATGTTTCCAGCTGACGCAAAACAGTATAAAGTCTCATTAGCTGGGAAGGAGGCAGAGAGCAGCTACAGTGCTGTGAAAGAGCCAATTTTGTGTAGATTGCTAGGGGGAAGATAATGGGGGGTAAATCTAATAAACCCACGACTGCTATTAGTATAATGCCTATTAAATTCTTTAGAGTTTTTCATGTTGAATAGTGACTCCTAATCCAAGTATTTCGTGGCCCATCAGGGAGCCTAATTCTTGGTGTAGAACATACATGCTAACTGGAAAGAGAGTCCTGCTGTGCTTTATCTAATTTCATTATACAGCCCCAAAATATGTATTTGGAAATGAATACTTTCAACTAATGTTTTCACTGAGGTGAGCTAGGTCCATGAACATTGCTAGCACAAATGTTCAAAGATGGTTGAGTTGTAATTGCACACTGTTTTGACCAATGAAAAATTATTCTCAAAGTTTTTCCAGCAATAAATAGATATGCTAAATTGTTTCATCCTGATTAATATCAACTTTTTTTTTTTTTTCCTTTCAGAGGAGCCAGGACATCATGACAAAAGTTCAAAATTCTGGAACTCCTACTTATTTAATAAGACAAACTTGTATTTTCTGGATGGATTAATGACACATCATGTTATTTTCTTGAATGGCATATTACTACCACTTCATAACAGTGCATGGATAAAGATAAGGTGAGATAATTGTTGGAAATGGGAATGTAATGCTTCTTTACAGCAGTGAAGTTATTATATGAAATAAATTTAATAGAAAGCTCAACAAAACCGGTATTTAGTTTTAAAAGTGTAAAAGACATTAAGCAATTCTTGAATATTACACAGATACCTTGCACTGGGATAAATTCATCCTAAATTAAAAGAGAAATAAAGGAACAGCATAACCAGAGAAACTCATTGAATTAATCAATATCGTCTAAACCTCATGTAGCTTAGAGTCATAAAATATAGATTATTTCAGGAAATTCACACACCCTACTGTCTGTGTCAAAATAATTTTTTCTTCCTCTTAAAAAAGAAAAAAAAGGTCTTACAAAACAGTGCTGATTGATCCCAAGTCAGAATAGTTTTGTCTGGAAAAACAATGAAGAAACCCACAAAAGTAAGTCTTGAAGAGGAAGAATCCTGAAGAACAAACACTTCCTGGGAAGTTCACTATGAAAAAAAGAGACTGTGTTCAGCCCTTGTACAGAGCAATAAATTTTACCAGTTTGAAAAGCAGAGGAATGACATTTCTGCAGCCGCTTCCAAGCAGGTCAGAGAGCATCCCCCTGAAGACTGTGGCTCTGTTGTGCATTAAGGATGGATGGAGACTCCATGAGATCTCTCATGTGGAAGCTTCAAATGTTCTGTCATCTAGCCATTGGAAAAAAAGACGGGTGTGAAAAATTATGTAAGACACTCTGGCAAAATAAATGACCATCTCTTTTTGCCTCTTCTACATTTGCTGAAATCAAAATACTCAAATAACAAACCAGCGATTAGGGAGAGACTGCTCCTTCTGTCATAGGAGAGGAATGTGACTGCTTTTAAGATAAGACTTGGCAAAAAAATTTCTGACCAGAGCTTTGGCACACTGAATTAGATAGAAATCTGCGTCCTTTTTACAGCTGGTCTTCTAACACTTATCTGATGAGACAACTCGGTGAAATTTCCCATCCGAGCCGCTAAGTGTCATAACAGTCTGAATACCTAAGAGTGATGTCTTGGAGTTAATAAATCCCCCCTGAAAAAAAAAAAAGCAAGCTTTTAGATTACTCAGGTTTTGGTCACCTACTGGCTAGTCATCTCCTGACTAATCCTTCATAAAGTTGAAGTCTCAGTGGTTTCCTCTTACTCTTTCCTGATTGGAAAGTTATATTCTTCCAGACAGGAAGCAGGCGCAATCTCATGTGACATAGGCAATCATTAACGAGCACAGCTAACACTTTGGAAAAATGAGCAACAACAAAAGCACACTCTAAGCTTATGTACAGTTTTCCTGTAAATTAATCCTTCATTTCTAACATATTTCTATGAAGGATGATATAGAAAGTGTTGAAAGAGATATATTGTGTCTGCTTAGATGAGAACATGTTGATAATGGCACATGTCATGACAGAAGCATTTCTTCTTAACCCATTACCTCTATTCTTTCCAGTTTATCCTCCTCAGCATATTGCTGAAATGTGACTAAAGCAATGACAGTGATTAAAATGTCAGAAAGGTCTGTCTTTCACTGTCCATCTTATTTTTATCATCTACTCAGGTAGGCACATACAGGTGTGGAGGGAAAATGGTAACTCAGTGAAGCTGAGGTTGTTACCCACTTAAAAGATGAGCATCATGCTTTGCTGCTTAGTCCGCGTGAGGGTCTCGAAGTAGAGAGATGAGGGAGTGCATCAGTGTGTGTGTGTGCATGTTATAGGCAGTATGATCATCAGAACGTTTATTTTTGGTGGGATGGGTGAAACTTCATATATATTTGGCAGCACAGTTTGTTTCCTTAAAAAACTGTTTGCAGTGCTATTATTAAGCAGCATTAAATACTGAATGATTCTGCCTATCTGCAATATAAAACATTCATGAAAATTTCATACGTCTCTTTTTGCAGTAGGCATGATAAGTAGATTCTGTGCAACTGTATTATGGCTACATTTGCAATGTTATAGTTAAAAATATATTAGCACTTTAATTATTAATCCTAATATGCAAGGGTTTATAGCACTCTGATAAAACAGTCTCCAGAGCGCGCAAGTTCTCAGTGAGAAAAGGCAAAATATATCTGGAATAAAAATCACCACCCTCTTCCCCTTTGAAGAATGTAATCTCTAAAAGTTGAATTTGTGTAAGTTTTATGCATTTTTTCACATTATATGGGATAGCTTATCCTCCATTCCTCCCCAAGACATACCTACCTGGAGAATGACACTACAAGTTTCAGCCACCTATGTGAGATGCCAGGGAAGGACTGGTCATCCTGTGGTTCCTCATAAGAGATCTGCAGTCTGCCTCACTTTGTGAGGCAGTGGACTTCCTCTATTTTTTTGTCATTATGAGTGCTACTGAAAAAGGGTAGGATATGGTGGACAGTATTTGCCCAGGTTTGCGTGTGACTTCATGTTCATCCTGTAAAAGGTTGTCTGATCTTTCAGTCTAGTGACTAAAAGGCAGGCAGATGCCATTTTAAGAACTTCCTTTAGCTCCTGGAGTACAAAAATAAGGATCTGAGCTACATTCAGGCTGTGAGTCATTTAGGCATGAGTAGAGCCTTGACCATGGAGTGTGCAGGCAGGCGTAGGAGAGTCTCTTCCTGCTGTCTAGCTCCTCATGTATCTCAAAGAAGCAATCATCAGCAAGTAACGATTAAAGAGATGATTCTACCACGATTGTATATTTTGGTATACAGCTGTTATCTGGGAGTAAAACAACTCTCTAAACATTATTTAGATTTCTGTGGCAAAAGATATCCTTGCATAGCATCATTTACAGTAGTTTTACAGAAAATATCTGTAACCTGTAGATACACCAAAACTCATTGCTCCTGAAATGTTTTCAATGGAAACAGCAGACGGTGTGCTGAGGTAATGGACTACAACTGCTGTCTCTCTTTCACTGTTATCTTGGAGTCCTTTCTGTGTGTCTACCTGATATCATTTGTTTTTTAGCCTTTGGACTAAACAGATTTTTTAAACTGAAGCCTTTGTAGGGCACACTGTGTTCTTTTTAAGCATTCATAAAGACTATTTCTAGGCTAGCAAACACTGGGTTTGCATCTACTCACCAGTCTTCAGGCTGGAGGATGCAGCAGGACTCTCACCTATACACCCAAGCTTTCTCCCTTCCCAGGACAGTCTTACTTCACTATATTGTCATCTGGACTTGTGCCATCACTTGCAGTAGCCCCCAGCCAACATCTTGGCTATCATGACACGACACAAGCCAAAACCCTATATAAGGGACTGGCTGATAACTAAATAAGTGTGGAAGAACTTCAAGCCTCTGTCTGTTTAGATGTATCCACAGGTGCTTCTACAGCAAGGTGGAATTCTGACAAACATTTTGACTTCTTTAACATGTAGTGAAAGTATTATCAAGGCTTAGAAGAAGCTATGGTCACTAGTAAGCAAATCAGAAGTCCCTGGTCCTTCATCGCTAAGCTCTGCTCCTGTGTTTCAGGGCAGAAACATGTGCCTATTATGTAAAAGACAAATTAGATTACCCAATTTTTCCAGTGTTTTCAAAGTTTTACAATTTCTGAATAGTTTGTTGGACTTGTATTACTGCTTTACCTTGATACATAGCCTGTGCCTTAATCTGTCTAGTCTGTACTCACAGCTGTTTCTGACCACATTTCTACTGGGATACCAATACCTTTCTTATTTTCTTTATTTCCCATGGAGGGGGAAAAAAATATCCTTGTTTCAAACTGAATGGCAGATAGACAAATTAACATCTCCTTACTCTTTAAAAAAAAAATAAAACTTCATTATCAAAATAGTACCCAGTTTTATGAAGTTCTTTGATATCTGTGAATCATGGAATCGTATTACAGATAATTCAGATATGAATGTGAAATTTTGAATCTTTATTCTATCTGAATCAGAAGTGCCAGGTTCCCTTTTGACTTGTTTTGGCTAGAATTTTACTCTTGTCAAGTACAAATATGAGGCAGTTGCACAGATCATTATCCCCCAGAAACATACATGATTATAAGAAATAGAAAATATGCCATTTTCAAAAGCCAACTTAATGAACAATTGAAGCAACTTGGCAAACTTGGTAAAAATTTAGATGAAGTCTCTTCCTTATTGACAACTTGTAAACCAAGGTAGAGTTCTTTCCTTTCCTTTTAATCATACAACTTAATTCCAACAGCAATATAGTGTTCTGATCAGTGTTATGGAGGTCCAGTCAGAAGGTCACAGTGACTGTTTCCAGTTTTCTATTAATTTATTTAAGATCAGATAAAATGCCAAAGTCTAAAAGTTATTATGGAAGTTAATTAATAGATCTAAAAAGTATTGAAAGTTCAATTAATGCAAAGAATATCCTTGTAAAATTGTACAAATATGGACTGTTCATCAAAACTGAAAAATAGTTTTGTTTTTTTTCAAATAAAAATTTGTGCAAATTTAAACTGATTTTCAGTTTCCTGCTCTAATGCTGTTTTGGTTACCTTATACATTTATAAACATTCCTAATATTACTAGAAGAAAGAATTGTGAGTAAAAGGAGTCATAAACCTGAATGCAGCAATTTTTGCTAAAACTCATTCTAACACACACTTTTGTACTCAGAAACACATGCTCTTCAAGTTCTTACACAACCTTTTCACGAAGAAAAAGAAACTGTGATTTATCACCCAGTCAAAACTGAGTTGCACACCTAGCAAGATGAATATTTATGAACTTTTCACTATCTAGATCCTCATCCTATAGCAAATTCAGTGAAAACACAGACTTACAGCAGCTGAGAATCCTTAATACAGGAAATCTTATCAAAGATATTTTGCAAGAAATAAAGAAACTAATGCCAAAGTTTTTGTTCTGGTAGATTCAATCAGATCTATTAGTAATATACCTATAAACATCACAGAATTCTAATCTGATGGAGCTATTATACCTGTTTTGGCACCACAGGTTTTATCATTCTCTGATTAGAAGTAAAACTATCTAAACCCAGAACTGTCTCTAAACGCAAATAAGACCGTTCACTGTGTTGAGGAAACCTGTTGTGTTTAGCTAACAGGTCTCAATAGACTGGTAATAGGGAATGAGTGAAAATTAATGTGCTTAGGAAAGAAATAAAGAAAATTTTCTATTATTTAGTTGATTTTTAAAGAAGTTGATGTGTTTTAGGACAGCTACAATTTAGTGGCAACTTTGTTTAGTATCTAAATATTCAAATATCACTAATATTTTAAGGGAATGAAATAGTTATATTTATACTTACCCAATTTTTAATCCATTTAACTTCAAATGGACATTCCAGATTTAATTTTCTTACAGCTCTGCATGTTGGTAGACAGACTAAGGAACATTTGAAATACTGTCAAGTCTGATACATAGCTTTATTGAGAAAGGTTTTTTCTTCAGTCTTGAAATGCACCTTTAAATGCAGAGAACTGAATAAGTGCAAGCACCAATTCATCTCACTCACAAAGATAATGCTGAACACAAAACCCCCCTAGTAAAAAGCAAGGAGCAATGTGCAGTAAGATATATTTGCTCCTGAAGAACAGACAAAAAAAAAAAATAAAATAATTGTAGTCAAGACTGTAACATTTGCCTAAATGGTATAAACTCATATTTCTGAAAAACCCAGGAGGCAAGGAGGAAATCAAATGAAATTCTGCCTCTTTCAAAGGAGGAAATTATGCCTGACATATGTCAAAATTCCATCCCAAGAAATATAGCGGGATGGATTATAAGAGAAATGATCTCTACACTTTTGCAGCCAATTGGTGTTGGCTCCAGCTCAGGTATGTGACAGGAGGTCACAAACTTGAATTGCCCTGCTAAAGTGCTGACTTGATAGAAAAATCTAAACTTCAGTTTTTGCCAAACTGTTTCCTCCAGGTAATAGTCATTTATCTATTTGCATGCTCTGCACACCCTCTCTTCTCTAAAGCTTTGCACTTGTGCCATAAACTACAGCCGAGGGACACTGGTTAATGGATTGATTTATATTGAAAGCATTACCTCGTAAAGAATTGAAACACAGACTTCATAATTTTATTTTTCCAGTACATATTGCAGCATGCTAATCACTGTTCCTGTAAAAGAAATCTTTATTTACAGTTAAATTATGATTTGGATATAAAAAAATACACACCACAAGGCCTTTCCTTGGTTTTTTTTAAAAATGTCTCGGGAGAACAATACCTGACCATAAGTTAAATACAGCTTCTTTAAACAATCCAGTTTATGAGACTTTGCTTTCATAACAGATTAAGTAATGAACAGTCTGGATGCTTTGCGGATAAGAATGTACAATATTTTCTTTTGTTGGAAAGTATATTTTATAAAGATCAAATGTCCAGACTTAAGGCAAAAATGAATGAAAGGAAAGTTAAGCAGAATGTCATCAGGCAGGGTCTAACTAAAGCATTTGATTTGCTTCCTTCTTTTATTTTATTTATTTTTTAACATTAAATAAAGTCTGAAAGTTTGTGCTCAGTAAAATTTTTTTTTGTGAAACCAGGTTTTACAGGCTAATTAGTCACTCAATACATTAATGATATAAACATGGAGCAACTGAAAGATTTCTTATATCTATAAATTTTGAAAAAATGGGACAGTTAATAACAAGCAATGTATTTTTAAAAAGTATTATCACAGAGGCTCTTTAAGATAAGTCTCATTACTGTTTGAAGGTTCTGCTCATACAGAAACATTAGAGAGTATATTTCTTGTCACTAAGACAATGTTTATGCCCACGTGGATGTACACAAAGCCTTCACCAAACATCTCTTTGAAAATGAAAGATGGTTACATTACTACACAGCTGAGGCTGTGCAAAATTTTACACTAACAATGGAAACCTACCTTTAGGAAAAGCAGTAACAGCTGCTGTATGTGGAGTATGGGTATCCTAGTAATGGCTGGCTACATGTGACACTGTTTATCTCCTGGAAAAGAGGGATCTTCCTGCAGGAAAAAGGAAAAGGAAAAGGAAAAGATGAAGAAAATTGAAAAGAAAAAGGAAAGGAAAAAGAAAAAGGAAAGGAAAAAGAAAAAGAAACATTTTAGATGGATTTGATTTGCTTTTTGTGCTACAACAATAAAACCCAGTCATTGCCTTAATGCAAACATCTCCATAACTATTCTCTCCATCCAAGTTTCTGTGCAGTCCCCAAAACCTCTAACTTCAGCCTAGGGTTGCTTTCAGCTTAGGCTGGCTGACCTTTCCAGGGCCATATTTCACAGCTACACCTCCACTACCCCAACCTGGGTTTGTGACCGACCTCTTTAGCAATATTGGATTCTGGCTCCAGTTTCAATGCAGATGTTCTTTATCTTCTGCTACCTTCCCACAGTCCCTACTAGGTGCGGTTTTCTGCCTCCTATCTGCTTATTTTACTTTCAATTTAATTCACTTATCTGCTTACATTTCCAGGTGGGTCAGGCTTCTGCTCCATTTACACAGGCCTCACCCCTGATGAAAGCAAGCACTTGATAGATCATGTTTCTGCATTTTGTAGACTGATGCAAAGACCACCCCTTTAAATCCTTGGAGAGCCTGAATTTGGTAACATCTGATTCAGCTCTTCTGTCCTATTATGCCATCTCCAGGAAATTAGGGGAAAAAATAGATTCTCTGGATGGAACCTCAATGTGGGAATGAAACCAAGAGGCATGAAGGTGAACAGTTCTTCAGTCACCAACAAAAATATCAACAAAAATAAGCAATTATTACTCTGTGATGAACTCCTCTCCCTCTCCCTTCTTCAGCAATCGTACATGCTGTATTGGTTTCATGCCGTATCTTGTAATATGCAATACAACGTGTGTGCAAAGTGGGGATTACTAGCACAAGCCAAGCGATGCAGCAAACACAGGATGCTACAACCATACATGTTACCAGGTGTGGTACCCCTTGAGGACAACCCTAAGCTGTGGTTCATTTGCACAAACCTTCAGCCTGACCATGAGGAAACACTTCTTCACTGTGAGGGTGCCAGAGCCCTGGAACAGGCTGCCCAGAGAGGTGGGGGAGTCTCCTTCCCTGGAGACTTTCAAAAGCCGCCTGGACTTGCTCCTGTGTGACCTACTCTAGGTGATCCTGCTCTGGCAGGGGGGTTGGACCAGATGATCTCTAGAGGTCCCTTCCGACCCCTACCACACTGTGAAATATGTGAAAGGTTTCAAAACTATTTTCCAATGGGAGGTAAAATCTCTAAAACCAAAATTACAACATTCCCGTACAAGTCAAACTAACACTGAATGACTGTTAATAATGACTACTAACAGTCAGAACAAATCATGACAATTCCAGCTACACATAGGAAAGGGCTGAGTGGAAATGCATATTCTGACAAAGCAGAAATATTTATAATTGAATTAATGGTATAACCCTATTTTGGCACTAAGGCCCAGAAAGGACAAATGTGTTTCCTGCAACATAAAATAAAACAGCTTACATGGGGCAGTTTAGTGCAACATCGAAAGCCAGGGAATTGACCTCTTGAACCTCTCAAGCTTCTACACCAGTGAGGAGAGCACATGCTTACATTCAGCAGCTGGCATGTGGCCACTCACACATAGCAAAGGGTAAGGCAGGTGCTGGGACCTCAGCGCTGACACGCAAGGTTACTTCTGCAAGAAAGATAAAAATAATGCTATTTCCTCAATGGTATAAGGTATTCCAGAACCATAATGAGTTTGGTAAATCTAACAGCCACTGTTCTGTGCGTAATATTGAAAATGGAAAATCATGGGATTCAAAAAAAAAAAACAAAACCGGTCTCAGTTCTTTGTCTTATTTTTCTATCACTTTATTTAATAACAATGCAAATAAGAAGACAAATCCTAGAATTAAAAAAAATGGGGTGGGGAAGACAACAGCTGCCTGAAAGAGTCCAGCTGTGCAGCCCGGGTTCTGCTTTCAGGCACATTTTGTGCAAAGTAAGTGAAACTGAAAGCTTATAATACAAGACCAGTGATCTGCAAGGTTTCACAACTTGTCTTGTAGTTCATAGGACGTTTGTTAAGACCATGCTGGCACAGATGAGAAACAGAAGTGAAAGCAGGGAAGAATTTGCATACAGAGTGCAGATTTCTATTGTTCATGGCAAAGCTGCCCTTGATTTGCTTCAGTCATTGTAACAATCAGCCCAGCCAACTGTTTACATGCTCTCCATTGTGCTGGGGTTGGCTAGGAAATGGCAGGCGCAATGAGATTTGCTTTCTGCTGGCACTCTAGGGAACAGCCTGAGTTCACACACTTGACAGACAGACAGACAGACAGACGGGCCCCTCTTTCCAAGAAAAAAAGAGCGGCTTGCTCGCTCTTGAGCTTCGCTATTGTGGCGATGAAGCCAGGAGCATGTGTGGCCCAAAGTGGGGCGTGCGGCGTGGTTCAGGTTTTAGGGGAGAAAAGGTGAACATTTAAGCAAAGCGTCCAGAATCAGTGTCCCAGGGGGATTCAAACAGCTACCCCTCCCTGCCCAACTACTCGCACCTAAACTACTCTTAAGTAAAAACAGGTGAGAGGCCAGGCAAAAGGTATTCATGCATAAATTGCACTTGAAAAGGGTTTAGGAAAGGGATGAAACTCAAGCTGTATGAAGGGATATGTAAATAGTTGTCTTTCTCCTCTAAAATGGACAGCAGTGCTGCTGCTGTCATAGCAACATAGTCACAGATCTAAATATAATAAGGTCTTAAATTTAAATAGAATCACAATCAAACAGAGAGCCCATGAAAGACAATCCCCCTCTGCTCCCCCCTGCACTTCTCATTCATGGCAATCTTAATGGGTTTAGGTTGATAGGCTTTTCCTTAGCCCACTCTGGTCTGATTTGAAATGCATGGATGAAAACAGTTTCCTAATATATTTGACAAAGTTTATAGAAAGTTTGAAAATTAGCTGCTCTTAATTTGCACAGTCTTACACTTAGATCTGCTTTCTAGAACAAGAAAAGATGTCCCTAAGAAAAATGGGAGGGTTTAAAGTTGCATGATCTGAAAGTGTTTGTAAAACAATTTGTTCTTATAATTTGCATAGTTTAAAGAATAAAACCCAAAATCCTATGGCTGAAGATCATTGACAAAGTAGGTTTGAAGGGCTGTTTTTTATTATTTTTTCTTTTATTTTAAGGTCTTAATCAAAACCACTATTATTAAGACAAAGCCAAAAGTTATTGCTGAGAGCACACACAGAGCCAATACATTACTGCAGACAGCAATCAACAGTGGGCCATGTTCAAATGCCTAATTTTCTCCTTCTAAGTGTAGGTGAATTATGCTCTAATTCTGATTATTGGTGAAAAAATCTCAGTCAGCAGTAGTCTAACTCTTTATCATCAGCCTACCTGCTAGAATTATGTGATATGTGCCCCAGAAAAACATAGTCTGTGCTCAAAGTAATTACGGAAATATCATGACTAACCTAGAGACTAGAAGAGCAAGGGAAGGGTTTCTCAGCCAAACAAAACACAAAGGAATGTATACTTGAAAAGAGAGAAGTAAGACCAGTGCTATTGAAAGGCTGAATCCCCCAGTGAAAGAAAATATCCAGGAATATAATTTAATCAGGTAGAAAGCAAAGTAAGCATTTTACACCTCTATTAAATATTCTTTACAAGTTTTATTTGAAAATACAGAAAAGTTGAGAATGCCATTTCCTTTATATGGATTGTTAAAGTTTTGTTAGTTGCAATTTATTTGTACAGGTCTGACTAATGACTTGAAATGAAATGGCTGTAGAAGGGAAATGATAAATTATCTAGTGTATAACACTGCCTAAAACCTAAACATGTGTTTATAGTTGCTGATCTGGGATAGTTGCCAAAGGAACATTTTACTTAGCAATTTATGTTAGCATAAGTATTTTTTCCTATAAACAACAAAAAAAGTCTCCAAAAATAATAAGATGGGGTGGGGGAGTGGGGGAGTGGGACGGAAGGGGGAAGGGAGGAATATCATTTGCCTCTGCTAGGAGTCACCAGGAATAAGATTTTCAATGGAATCTCAATGCTGTTTTAATTAAAAATTAAATTTTTATTATCATCTAGGTAGAATTTTCAAAAAAAGTACATGTTACCCAGTACATAACAGTCTTAATGACTGGAGAAGAAACAAGCCTGAAGTCCACTATGTAACATTTATCATTAAAAATCTTTACTTCATAATGTTCTTTATGACATAAAGACAGACATTTACTTGAAAGGAAATAATAAACCCAACATCTAAACGGCATTGGGTTGGAAACCCACAGTAAATACATATATCAAGCTACCAAAAGAATAAAAAGCATTCCACAAAATCAGAAGTAATATTCAACTGAAGAAAATGGACAAGGGTATAAAGTTCAGCAG
>NW_010258435.1:92849-140734 GCF_000690775.1 Eurypyga helias
CCCATAATAAGGCCAGCCAGAAAATATTTTTCTGAGCAACTTGCTAAAGGCATAAAACTATTAATAAAAACATTTTGAAATCTTCAAGAGCAGGAAGATTGCTGAGAGCCAGTAGGGACAATAGATAATTGAGTTGAAAAGGAGAACTAAAGGAAAATAAAGAAGAAAAGCTAAGTGGACTCTTTATTTCAGAGTTGGTGGAAAGGTTTGAGGGGTTCAAAAACAAGAGTCTGGCTACCAGAGAAGACATGGCCAGAATAAGCACTACCATAGAATCACAGAACCACATAATGTTTAAGGTTGAAAAGGAACTCTGGAGGTCATCTGATCCAACTCCTTTCCCTATACCCACCCACACTACATCCACCCCACACCCCCAGTTATAGAAAGGGTTTTGGAAACAATGAACAGAAAGAATATCATCTGATCATTAGTACCAGACATTATTTACCCAAAAAGTCAAATGAAACTCTAATAAAAAATAAACCATCTACCAATGTTTTAACCCATTTTTTTAAATAGCAAGATAAGGTGTTTGATACAAAAATTCTTAGAGTGGTTAAACTTGGAACTGACCATTGAAAATATTAAGCTTTGATCAGCTGAATCCAGTATTCATGGATGTGAAGCAATATACATTGTAGACAAAAATAGACTACTTCCATACACGTATGATGATGTTCACTAAGGCGTGTAGAAAAACTGTCAGGGGAGCATTGTGTACAAACTGGGGAAAACATCAATGTTAAAAAATACCATACAGAAACTTCAGATACATTAAAAAAATAAATTAAAACATACATGTGAAAAGAGAAAACATTTTGTGTCTATTCTTGAATTCTGCATGCAGTTCTAATTTCCTTATCTCAAAAAGGATATAGTTAAATGAGAAAGGAAAAAACACGGGAAACAAGAAAGACCAGAGGTACTGAGCCACCTTCATCCAAGAAGAAATACAAAGCAATAAGCAAAAAAGCAAGACTGGAAAGAGAGCATCTAAAAGACAGTATAGTACAGGTCAAAACATTCATGATTCATAAGATCATGAATGAAGTTGTGGTATTTCTCAAAGTGTCCAAGTATGAAGTAATCCAATGAAATTAATAAGTAGCATGATTTGATTACAATCAAAATGAAAGGAAGAACTTATTTTCACGCATTGTGCTAGTAGTGCCACAGGATGTTTTGTAGACTAAAAATAGATATAAACTAGGAAAAGAATAGGTGGAGGAGAGGCTGTAAGAAGGCTAATAAAGTCAATGGCCTGGACACACTCTAATGCAAAGGAAGTCCTTAAGTTGTTAACTGCTACAAGTTGGGAATCCATCAAGAGGGAAGAACTATTCTTTACCTGTTTGCTTTAATATTCATTATTGATGAATACCAAAGGTGGGATAGCAAACTAGCTAAACGTTTGATCATAGCAAGTGCAGTAATTTTTACCCATATTCTTAAGGAAACTAAGTGAAAACTGATGAGCAGATGGCCAAGAGATAGGAACAAAAAATGAGTGAAGTCTATCAAAATCAGGAAGTCTGTGAAAAAATCTGGCCAAGCTGACTATTTTTAAAAAGACAATGATTTAACAGGTTGGAATCATCACTATACTAACAGGGTCCTAAACTGTGCTTGCTCCCATAACCAGTGAGGATAAACCTTTCTTCTTCTGTAAACATAGTAACTGCATACAGCAGTTTCGTGTAGATGCACATACTGATCCTAAATTTTTGAGACAGCCCTGAAGGAAGAAGGGATGGCAAGAAAATGGACAGCAAATGCATTATGTGTACAAACAAAATACAGTACAATCATGCCTGAGATACTGATAGAAGTAGATATTAGTAGCAGTAATTAGAGGTATGTTCCTAAATCATACAGAAATATGTACTAAACATTTATTTCTAGAGCATATCCCCAATTACACATGACCTTTGTTGAAATGGCCAGCAGGCTGTGAGGAAGCTCTTGAGATTATGTGACTCCAATAGTTTCTGAGAAATATATTGATGAGGATAAAAAGTTAACGGGGTACAGATCTTAAATAAAATTTGTTTGGGGGTCAAATTTTGTCCTTTATCTCTTAATCAGTGTTTTTGTAATGAAGATTCACAGTCCATTTCTCTCAGCAAGAATGTCTTCGATTACCAGACATGGGTCTGTTAGGCATCTCCATTCATTCAGTCATGTAATTTCCTTGTTTCATTAAAGACAGCTTTCATTTCATAGGCCCAGCATGGGTTTGTGTTTGGAGGGGGAGAGAGGAATTCAGTTCACTATGTTAATAAAGCCAACTATGTTATCTTTAAATTTTACCCTGCAAGGACAATTGTTTTCCATTAAAAATGAGAATAATTTCTGACTCTGTTGTTGCTGAAAGGCAACCATCCTGATCACTTTCTGCCAACAAAGGGCTACAGCTGAAAACAAATATTTTACTGTGGTTATGGGTGATGTGGTTCTCTCTCTGATCAGTACACAAGGGAGAGATACCCGTGTTTCTGAGTGAACCCATGCCTGCTTTGTCCCTGTGCCCCAAAAAGGCCACTGAGACTGTCACAGGGAGACAGAAGGCCATGGAATTTCTTCAGCCTCCCTCTGATGGTGTGTTTAGTGGCACACTGTTCCTGCTAATGTGCTTTTGAAGTGTTAACCTTCATGCTGAGGGGATGGACACAGTTCCTTTACTCCCTCTTGCAGCAATACTTGAAATTCATTCCCTCTGCATTTTCTGCACTGCTCTGCCAAAAAGATACTTTTATACACTGATTTTTCAGGATGAAAGGTCCTAAAAGAAGTTTCGCTTTGTGATGCATAGCTCAGGAATTCCTAAATGTGTGATGCCAAGGTCTGAGCTTGTGTGTGACTGCCTGGGCATGGACTAGGGCTGAGAGTTGTGTCTGCTGTATGCTCCCTGCCATATGGATGTTGGCTGGTAGTCCAGAAAGGACTTCTCCTTAGAAGTTGACACCTCACAATCCCAGCTCTCATGTTATCTAAACAGCTTGTTTGAAGGCAAACCCGGCTCCCAGCCCTCCCAAATGTGTTTCACGCTATGGGTCTCCCTTGTGAATGCTTTAATTCATCACTTTAATTAGGGTTGCTACTACTAGAGACATGCATATCCTGGATTGACAGTTACCTCCAGGTTCATTTTTAATATCAGACAACTTAATGGAGAAAATTGTTTTGGGTTCCTTTGGAAAAACAAGTAGAGAAGATCTCAGCTGAAAAGTATGACACAAGGTCACAGAAAAAAACCAAAAATATAAAATTCAGTCTACTTTATGCTTAAAAACATATTTCTTTGCTGCCCAGGGACCTTTCTCTCAGAATTTCTCCACACTGAGCTCTATCCTGTGAGCAAATGGGAGAGGCAGACGATGGGGGTCCCACATGCCTCTGAGACTAAGCTGGCTTTCTCTCCACTCTCGCTGCTCAAAAGGGAGCCACCTTTTCTTCACTTATTAATCCTTAATACCTTATTGATAAAATATTCTCCTTTCAATTTACAAGGAATAGTCAGCAGCACTCTGCGCGAGGGACAGAGGTGCATCAAGTTTACTATTAAAGTCATTTTGGAACCTCTACCCTGTCCCAGTGGCTATAACAGAATCCTAGTTCACATTACAGAGACTAGTATTATGCATACTTTTAAAACTGCTTTCAGATCAGAATGGTTTAAATATACAATGATAGTTTTAATATGCCTCCATGAATGGAAACAATAAGACACACAAGCAATGCCAGTGGCAAGGTCATGTGAGACCAGCTCACCTGAAAACCTTGTTTGTTCACCCTTCCTTTCATCAGTGCCAAGATGAAGGATTAAATTACGGACTCTTCCAATCAAGTGCCTTATGCAGGCCATAGGTAAAGACAGTAATGGATATTCTGTGTGGTCACCTATGGTCAGCTTTCCTTTGATATCTTCCTTTTTTCCTGAGCAATGGGATCTTTTTTACACTTTCTTTCTCTAAAGGTAACATTGTCTTTTTTTTTGTTTGTTTTGTTTTTCATTATTTCATGGCATGATCCCAGTCTCGGGAAGTTAGAGATGAAGTGAATGGAAACTAGATAGATTTAAGCTGACCTCACAACTATCACTAGCAAACAATGCCAGGACAAAAAAAGAGAGAAATGGAATAAATGAGAAAATTCAGTAGCAAAGCAGGAAAGTGTGAGAAGGAGTTTGAGAGATAGATTAAAACAGAAACTTTAAAAACCACAATTTAAAAAGCAAATACAGAGAAATAATAATGTCAGCTCTTACAGACAGATTAAGAAATGGGAACCCAGCCAACACAAGGAATGGAAGAACAATATTATAATTGTTTCTTGAGAGATATGGCAACAGGCCATTTAGCCTGCTTGTTTTTACATTGGGTCATTGCCCAGACTGGACAATTATAAGGATATTTTTGTCATAGAACTAGTAATTTTATTTCACTGCTGTTAAAAAAGTGTCACTACAAACTGTGTGCATTGATTTAATCAGTAGTTGAATTTTTTGGAACAAAATCATTTGCCACATTCCAGAAAGCTCAGAAGCACACCCCTAGTGTGAGAGGACTTTTCAAATTAAAAGAATAACTTTCTAGAAAGTAAGTGAAATCTCACCTTCCCTACCTCTTCTCAACAAGGGAAATTCTAAATGCAAACCACAAGCCAAATTTTCCCTTTATGATCACCTACACTTTTCCTCTCTCCCATCCTGATTGCTGACATTTGCCAGAAGCACAATGAATCTTTAAACAGGAACTTCTGAAGACTGGTGTCATTTATTTTCCATCCTAACCTAAAGAATGGATGATGGTGAGTATATAGAGTTTTCCATTCAAGACTATTAGCATATCTGTTTTCCAAAGTTTTTTTTTGAGTTGCTATGTTTAGCCAAGAAGTTATTTTAGTCGCATCAGGTCCCACAGGATTAAAACATTTCTGACATTGAAGCTTTACTATAGGTAGACTTTTTAAGAATTAGAGAATTTAGTTTGGGTAAATATTTTCTAGTGTAATTAAATATTAGGTTTATTGTAAAGGAAGAGGATTTCTTGGAGGGCTGGATAGACAAAGACGTTAGGCTCGCATGCTGTGGGAAATGGCTGAACACCCTAGTTCCACCTGTACGTGAAGGAATTTAAGTGTATAACTCCAAACTCCAAGAGAGTATCTTGTTCATTAAACTGTGAGACCATCTATTGCAGCTGTTGCTTCATATGAAATACTTCAGTTGTTACTGAGCCCAAGACAGAATGACTCTTTTGCTTAGTGAATAAGTATTGAACTTGGAGGTGGAACACCTGTGATCCAGGACACTTTTGAAACAGTGTAGTGAAAAACAGCCTAAAAGTCCTATACTACAGACTGACTTAAGCTTGGCGGTAATGTTACCACTTGGGAGCCCTGAAAGGTGGTTTTAAACCTTGTCATAGAGAGGAGGAAAATGGGAATGATAATATGACACACCGCTGACTAAAAGGCAAATAAAATAATTCCCACATTTTTCACAGCTGAAAGGATTTGGAAAATTTGGGTTGAAATCATAGAGGATTTTATAAACAGGAACAGAGTAATGATAGGTTGAGGTAAATTTATTATTTCTCAGAGAAAACTTTCCTTGCTCTTTGATAAGTGTTCATAAGTGTATAAATATGTAAAAAAAATGATTAAAAATTTTTGAAAAAAATAATGAAATTATTATATTCACAAGGGTAATTTTTTGTAATCTGTCTCAAAGTGTTTTAAAGGGTTAGCAGTTTCTTCTGGTTTATATTTATATTTTAATATTGCAGATTTTGAAGTAACTGTCTATGCCTGATTAGCTCTAAGAAAAGAGGCAGGGAAATTTATCTATAATATAAAATAAGTAATTAAAAAATCTCATTTTGTCTGTTGTTTGAAGTATAAAACAAATAAACAGCAATTTGGGACATTACAGTTGATTTGGCCTAAAAATGGGTGGGGAGGATGCTTTCCTCATTCTTCCAACATTTGAATCAATCAATCCAAAATATACAGAATCAGGCTCAGATTCAAGGTCAACACATCTTGTTCTCGCTATTCTAATATTCTGACCATACATTCAAGACATACCAGCAGGTCAGTGACTGCATTCCAATACTATTGTCAGTCAAGAGAAAATTAAATGAAACTGGTTTATATTTTTACCTATTATTCTATTTGTCTAGTCATCCTGTCAGAAAAAAACAAACATAGAAAAAAAATAGTCTTGGAAAATATTTTTTTTCCACTCATTATCAATGGAAATCTTGGAACACACAGAGTTCATTGAAGCCATCCAACAGGAGGTAAGGTGAAGGAGTAAGGTGGTATGAGAATAGTTTGCTAAGCATCTTGGCACACTGTATACTGGTATCCTCCAGCATTTAAAAACTGGGAGTGCCAATTATTTTTCCAATGTGCTAGAAGCTCTGTGGGATTGTGGAATTTGAATAGAATCACAGAAACCTGTAATCCTCTGGATGTTTCTAGATCAACCCCATGCTCAAGGCAGGGCCAGTTAGAGCAAGTTTCTCATGCTTCGGTCCATTTGAGTTTTGTCTCCAGACAGGAGACTCCACATCCTCTTCTCTGGGAAACATGTTCCAGTGGAGACACCCTCACAGTCCTTTTTGGCTTTTTTTTCGCCCTTATTTTATTGCTTTCCTCTTATCTACACAGAGACTCATGTCATGCTTGGTCAGGCGTGACTTGCCTTTAGTAAATGCATGCTGACTGTTCCCAGTCACCTTGTCCATGTGTCTTTTGTGGCCTGGAAGTGGCTTCAGGGAGCATTTTCTTCACCATCTTCCCAGGGCCTGAGTTGCTGATCACCCTACAGTTCCCTGTATCCTGTCTCCAGTAGGTAGGCATGATGTTTGTCTTTTTTCCAATCTTTAACTATGTCCTCCTTGACTGTGGGTGTTGTTTCTCTCCCACAGGTGTGGTGTGGCTCTCTCTAGGGCAAGTCCCCATAAATGATGGGGGAAGGATGAGCTCCACAGCCACCCACTCAGCACCCTCACAGGGCTCTCCCACAGAGGGACTGCAGGCACAACCTTCTTCACTGAAAAAACTTTCCAATAAGAAGAATTCTCAACTTGTTACACTCCGCAAAAATGCAGGCTCAAGCTTCCTAATTCTTAACCACCTAATACAAAATTATGAACTGGAAAATCAAGGTTATACTATTATATGTCTTTGTTTAAAGATACCACTCAGAGATACTAAAGTACTGAGGCAATGAGACTCCTGAATTGTGTAGTTACTACAGATGACACAAAACCCAGATGCATTTCCCATGTTACATTCCTGTACCTCTTTGTAGTAATTTATTCCACCAAACTTGCAGAATTATTTCTGTGAAAAGTATGAAATAAATCACAGTTCCTAATTGGGATGAGCTGAGGTATAGGAGGGCAAAATGCTGACAATAATTTATTTTAGCTTCATAAGTATTATATATACAATTAGCCAATAATATTACAGTATTTCAGCAGCTCTGTTCAGTCCAGCTAGTCCTATATATTATTCCTGAAAAACTACAGGAATAAGAGAATATCAGTGAAAAATTAAGACAGAGAATGTAATTTTTTTCTATTTTGTTTTATCTAAAAAAGATGGTCAAAGCCATCCATCCTCTTATCAATAGGCAGTGCTACAAGAAGAAATTTGCATGAGTATGAAACCTAGTGGATGTGAAATAACCACAGACATCAAAGGCCTACAATTTATCCTCATTTGCTTCCAAAACCTCTTCTATTTGGATGAAATAATGGCACTGAGATTATGAATTTATTGTTGTGTAATCTGTGGACAGGCAATTATTCTGAAATCAAACAGTCATTTAAGGCACTGAAGACTAATTTCTTCTCTGGCATTTTACATAAACAATTGCCATTGTTGAGCTTGTGCACAGTTCTAAAAATAAAATTTGGTCCAATTTTGGCAAATGCCCATTAGCAGTTGAAAAGGATAAAGTCTAGACTGGGTGCCAGGTCTGATTTTGTGTCATTCTCGTTTTCATGCTGAATGTTTTATGCACATACTGTATTTGGTGAGGGCCAGTCTGATCCAGAAGACTATGTCTAAAACTCAGACCCAGGTGTCAGAATCTGGGTAGAAGCCTTATTACAAATCAGAGTAAATACCAGATCTCAGCCTTTCAAACTGCAAACTCTTTATATAGGATGGCTTTTACCATATGCCTTTATAGTGCTTGGTTTGTCACAAACCTGGAATGATACTATGAAATATCAGAAGCAAGTTTGATATCACCAGTCAACTTCAATCTCAAAAACTCACTCCAGCTGTCCTAAAGATATTTATTACACCCTACTGTTACACATAATTTTTCATAAAACAACCTGTGACAATTTATTCTGTATGTACAAAAAATGTCCTAAGAAGTAAATCCAAGCAGTGAAAATAAATAAGAACTTAAATAAAACCCATTTATTTTATCTTTCCCTTTCATAATACTTACCAAAATACAAAAATTTTCCTTTACTGCTACAAATTCATTGTAATCTGTTTCTCTTGTTATTTATAACTATTCTTGTATTTCTAACCAGATGTAATTAAATTAATGTTTTCCTTTCAAGAATAACAAACTGGCCCTACTAGGTGGATAGGAAAATATGAGATTATGTGGTAAAAACATCCCTGTTCAGAAATGTATACTTCCACTTAAAGCTCTTGAGTGGCATGCAGCAGATAATAGTATAATTCACTCTCCATTATTTATGCTCCATTACAGTAGTCTCCAATTCAAATCTGGTTGATATTAAATTGCAAGTGAAATTGATTTGGAAAAGAAGCTTCGGTTTCAGAACATCACCAGATAGATTTCTTTTATATGTCTGTGTGTGCACGTGTGTGTGTATATGTCTGCATAGAATTTCAGAAAAAAAGCTATCTCTAAATCCAAGTCTAAAGAAACCAAGGAAGTAATCTTAATTTCTTTTCTCAGCCTTGTTAGGTCCTTAGTGCTGTGCCTAGAACATGCGGAGTGGGAAAGGATACAGGACAAAATGAAGTGGATGTGTTCAGGGATTAATTTTCTCCTAGTTTATGATGGTTTTTAACTGAAAAAGTCTTAACTAAACTTTTGTGTAAAAATTTCAGGTAAAATAGGCTGCACCTGTATAGATGGAGGTAAATGTGGATCTTAAGTAAGAGAGAACTGAGTTTATATTGCCCTGTAAAACTTCTCTATTTTTAAATGGAATTTTTGAATAAAACTGCTGAGGCATGTGAGCCCTCCTCAGCCATCCTGTTAACTCCTCACCACTGGTGACTGGAAGCCTTTTCCGTTCAGCACAACCAGAGGCAGCTTAGATTAATAAAAGAGAGCAGGCCAGTGGTATAATCTGATCTGCAGCCTCTGGTCTGGAAACATCTGACTTCAACATGAATTGAAATCTCAAGGGTTTTCTAAACTTTCGTTGCCTTCTTATGTTCCTACGGAGATCGCAGTTTCATGTTTCACAGCACCAGTCCCAGAGTATTTTCCTTTTCTGGAAGCTCTTTCCTACAGATTGTTAAGATGCTAAGAAAGTTGATACGATGTAAACACGCATATACACACTGTATGTGGCTTTTTGCATCAAAATTGGAAGCTTGGGGGAGGCAGAAGGGAAGGAGGGGAAAAGCCTGACTTTAATGATCCAGAATAATACCAGACATGGGGCTAACTGGAAGAGTACTCTGCTGTCTTAACAGTAGGCAGTTATGTGTAATGGCATCCTTTCATTCCAAGTAATTGGATCAGTTAAAATATTTTTAAATATCAGTGAGTAAGTATCACAAATTATGTCACTTGGCAATCTTGAAATCTCTTTTGCCTCAGGGTCAGAAGCAGGGGCAGTGAATTTGGAAGATGTTAATAAGGTTTTTTAAGGCCCAAGTGGTCTCCCTCTAAACTGAAAATCTCTTAATCTACTAGTTGGATTTTACAACACGAACTCTATTTCTCCATATATTTCTTGTTTTATAAATCCTGAGAAGAAATAAGAAATTTCTTTTAATATAGTTTCCAACTGCTACATGTCAGCTTGGACAGTACAGAAAAACACGTGCCATAGATTTTACTTGTTATGCTTTTTCAAAACTATTTGGGATTTTGGCTGCAATTTTCCTTCATACTCTTCACTTCCTCTGTAACCCTACCCTTATGGCTCTTCTTCCTCATTTTATTTTTATATTTCTTCAAATGTGCCCATAATAACTGCTTAACTTTTATCAGAGTTCAGTGATTTGGGCAGATTTTTTATTGAGACACCTACAGAAGTTTGATTATGTGTGATGAGGGTGTGTGCAGTCCCAAATAAATTACATGACTACAGCATGGCCTTCCTCTGGGCAAGTGGTGGTCTGCAGAGTGAAGCTATGATGTATAAACTCACTGGAGTGGGGATGTTTAGATCATTTGTAAAAGTGACTTTGGAGCCTCTCTTTGGAAAACATCAGTGTTTGGAGACCTGCTGGGTCAAGGTCCTCATCCCCAGAACCTTCCTGTATCCTTGGTTGTCCATTGCTGCCTGACTGAATGAGCCTTCAGGTAATCACAAGGGACTCAATGCAGTTGTTATAGTGTAGGCACTGCGAATGCCATCAGAAATGATTACCTGAAGGTCCCTGAGGGATCCACATAGGTGATTGCAACTGGTAGACCCTATGTACTCCTAGAGCAGCATTTATGGAAGACCTTGATAACATGATTTAAAAACACCTAACAAAAACTCCTGTTTACGCAAGAGCAATTATCACAATTAGGGTTGAGCCCATTTATAGATTTGTAAATAGAGGGAGAAAAAACGTTATTTTATCCATAGTTCATAAAAATAATCATTGAGAGCAACTAAGAATTTGAACACAGCTAGAAAAGACTCAATCCGCCAGAGTTTCTGAAAATAAAAGAAATAGAGACAACCTGAATGTATGTGCTATTTTAATCTTACTAGTGGTTGCTTTCCTTTCTATGCTATTTGGATCTCCAGGTATACGCATTTTTTCCCTCTAATATGTTTATGCAAATTTGCTCCAATTGCTACTTGCAAGTGTTCACAACATGACAAGTATTCTGACATATTTATGTGACATACCTTTTGAAGAGATGATAGGACATTACACCACCACATTTGCAGTGCTATAGATGGAGGCTGTCATGCTTTCCAGTCTAAAATGCTATTTTTAGAGGGTTTATAATCCTGGAACAAAAATTATTTGGCAACCTTAATTAACATACATGACTGGAATAACATGTCCCTGGATACAATGTGAGAAAATATGAGTTCAGTATAATTTAGAGATACAATTTCAATGAATAAAGCAAATTTGCAAGAAATGGTGTTTTGCACACATCTGTATTCTTTGAAATTAGAGTTTGCAGCTTGTTTCAATGCCATAACTACATAGATTTTAGGATACAAATATGTGCACATCTGTGGTAATTTATATAAAAATAAAACATTCTTTTAAGAATGAAGGCTCCTATGATGCAGGTGTTTTTAGACAAAAGATGGTAACAATTCAGAAGACCTGTTAAAATGCTACTGATGCTGTATGGAAAACATAGGAAAAAACAGAACTCAATGGCTTATTGCTGCAATATCTCATATGTTTCCTCTGACGCTTAGGCACATGTTAAGGATGTTGCACAGACAATTGCTATTTTTTAAGTTTTAGTGTTTATGTTCTTTAACTGTATGGAAAAATTCCCCCTTAGAATTGAGCACTTGGAGAATCAATTTTGACAGACATTGTCTCTCTGCCACTTAAAAATAGATTCAGTTTTCCTTCAGTATCTCACGTAGCATGGCAGCTTCCTTTTCCTGGGACTAAAGCCTGTGGAACTTTGTGATTCTTTTCCAGATAGTTAATACCTTAAAAATGGGTGACGGCTAGAAATAGTTTTCTTTAGGATATCATAAATTGAGGAAAAAATACTACTTCCCAGCATCCTCTGAAATCTGCCTGAGAGTCACACAGAGTGAGTTTCTGTTCACGGTGATCCTATGCATAATCTAGTTGTGTTCCAGCAAAAAGTTTCTGCTGCTACAAGAGTCTAATCACCCAAAACACTTGTAATGTCTTAATACCATGCTTCTGCCCAGAATCTCACAATATTGCCCAAGACATTGTTAGGTCACATATCACAGAGTTTCTGTGATATCACCCAGCCTCTGTTGCCTTCTGTGCTCATTTTAAAAACCTAGAATGGTGCCACCAGCACCTCTGGCTTGGACAAGCAAAGCAAGCCATCCTGTAACAGGTGGGAAATGTGAAGCAGACAGTCTGTGTTCTAGCATCCATTCTTCATTGCTGAAATACCATACCTTCAAATGACCTACTTATGAACATGCCACCGTATCACAGTTCTACATCCCATCACCTTAGTTCAAGGACAAGCTCCAGTTAGCTCAAAGTATAGGCAGGTGTGGTCACAACTCCCCTGGAAGGATGACTGTTATCCACCCAGCTCTGCAAAGAAAGGTATATGAGGGTTTCTCTCCTGTGATCTTGAGCAGAGGACAAGGATTAATTCTATCTACCACTTAAACCCATGTAGTCCTGGTCCTTTGCAGACCTCCTAACCACCTAGGTGCTCGAACTCCTTAAACACTTCGTTTAGCTGTAGGCATTCATTCATGCCAAGAAGCATGCACAAACTGATTTCTACTTACTAGAGAGGGAAAACTTTCACAAAACCAAATGTTGGTGGGATCACTGGGCCAGGAAATGTGGAATCACACACTAGGACTTTAATCACATGAGTGCCTGTGAGCCGGCAGCTCAGGAAAGCAGCCAGACCACCAGGCCCTGGGCAATCCTGGCAGGGCACTCAGTTTCTCCCCCTGTCCTGCAGAGAGCAATGCAGGAGTCATGCACATGTAAGGAAAATGAGAAAAGAAGGAAACCCAATCTATCCTTACTTTTTTCTTCAAAATGAAGCCAGCCCCGATCTATATTTCAAAATGACTATGAATGCCTACCATTCCTAATTGGTTGCATACTGGCTCTTCCTCTAAGACCTGCTTTTCTCCTTTGAATTTAGAAAGTTCAAGAGCACTAGATTTACCCCCCACCACTTTCTCCTTCTTGCAACGGTTTTAGGCACTTTGTTATCTAACCCTGCTTTCTACCCTGAATAAAACCCCACTAAAAAAGTAAAGGCTCTGTTATATATCACAGTCATAGAGAGGAGAAAAAAAAATGGTTTTGGAGATTTTTATGTGATTCATTCCAGATTCAGACAGGAGTAGGGGTGATGTACCTTCTACTTTTTACTACAAAAAAATCTCTACGGAGATTTTTCACAAAGCATAAATGATCACTCCAGCATAGGAAGACTGTCTTCCTTAGTTTCCACAAACCCACATGTCCACTGGTAAATCTGTGCCTGAGTCCACCTGCTACCATGGCACTGCGCCCACTCACACTAGGTGAGTAGATCACAGAAGCCAATCAACAAATCTCAGGACGGCTTGGGGAGGTTAATACACAGAACACCAAGAGTCAGGTTTATTGAAGAGGCTCCTGGCACATTTCATGTTTTTAATGATTAGGATTTCACCCTCAGGGTTTTGTGTTACCAGCTCAGTCCTTGTAGCAGGGGACTGGAGCAGATGGCTTGGCAAAACCAAAAGACTCTTGCCTTTTCAAAAATTAAAGATTAATTTGTTGTTTTCTTCTAATACGAAATTTCATGCTGACGAACAGTATTGAGCTGACAGGCTTATATTTCTCTATCCATCTTCTGTTCAGAGAAAAGCATAACCATCCTTATGTTACCTCCACAGACTATCTACATCCTCCTATGCAGTGATGAGAGAATATTTCGGCACTCCCAGCGATTTTGCCTTTGGCATCTCCACTGTGGTTTCCAACAAGGATGATATCACCATGTGTTTATGGATATATTTGCTTGTTTTTCATGATGTGGGCAATAGTCTACCACAAGCTGGCCTGAGAACTCCAATTATATCATATAGACAACCATCTGGCTCTGTATTAATTAATGGTAACATTTTTATCCATTACTGCTCTGGGCTGGACACAACATGAGAGGTAAAACTGTCTTATTAGATAACCAATCACCTTTTCACTTGAAGCAGCCAGATAAGGCAGTACCTAGTGCTGGGTCCTGGTAGACATTGATGGACTGGTCAACAATGGTATGTAACAGAATCACTTCTTAGAATATTTGACAAGCGCAAAGGGTGAAAGGGAATTTGCTCTCTTCTGCAGAGGGGTAATGTGAATTAAAAATATCTCATAGCTTTTCTGTTGGAAATTCTCATATTCCTGTCTGATCACAATGTTAACCACAAAGGGTTTGTGTAATTCAGTGTAATGGAATCTATTTTTATAAATAGTCAGTTTATTTTATTTCAAAACACACAGTCATTGAAAAAACTTTTGTGAAAATGAGAACAGATATTTAAGTGACATTATTTATCCAATACTAGTAGCTCTTTTTAAGGCTTTTCTAAAGCCCATGCTCCAAGATCTTTACCATTTTGAGCCATGAACCCTCATAGGAGGTCATTAAGCATATAGGCAGTGGAACTGCACAGCTGCTCCTCCAGTCATACTAATCTCTAGACAGATGCTCTTCATGTTCATGTGCTGTGATGAATGCCAAAGAAACTATTAGAGAACAGATTGACTTAGACTGGACTGTGATCCTTGGAGAACTGGTTTCAGACTACAAGAAGAGCTGAGGGATGACAGAGGGAGCTGCAATCCATGACAACGTAAACAGAGAGCGTTGCCTTTCAGCTAGATTTTCCCCTCCAGTGTTTCAGAATGCAACCTTTCTTGGAGTGCCAAAAAAAGAGCACTAAAGCAGGCTTCCGTTATTCTCTCTGCTTACATACTTGCTCAATTTGCTGCAGCTAGCTTGGCTGCTCAACTTTGCCCAAATCTGACTCACAAGAGATTCCTAGGCATTTCTGTAAGGATCCCAGGCCAATTCTCTGGAACTGGGATCTGCTACTGTATCTACTGGGAATCTTAACAAACAGCAAAGGGGGGAAATCCATGCAGAGAGTCATATTCCACATCACACCCTTCCCACCTCTGCAGAGGAGGCCTGAAGACAAGTAAGTTTGTTGTTGTAGAACTGAGAGATTGCACCTGCCCCTCTCCTCTGAGGCTCGCAAGAAAGATCACATGCCATTAACATACTTGAATCCAGGGACCTGTCTGTCCAAAGAGAGGTGTCATCTGTGGTACATCCCACTGTGGACCTTACTTTTCTGACCTTCATAGCTACAGCAGATGTTCTTGTTATGTTGTTATTCTGAGGAAGGGGTTTTGTTGGCCTCTCTGGGCTCCTGGGCTCTCATCCAGCTGCAGCTGTGGAAAAAGGATACATATAATAATAATGGAATCTTCTTTCTGTCGTTTCAGCTTACATCATCTTGGCATCAGAAGTCAAGGTAGCATTAGTCAGTCAGTCATAGGGTTTCTGTGGATTCCTTCTCCAAACCGCCTCCCTGCTGTTTCCACTGCCACGCTGTCTCTGCTCTTTTTTTACATCTTCCCAGCTGGAATGATTTTAGATCTGGGAAATAAGGAATTTTGTATCTGCTGACCACTGCGGTTTTCCTCAGCTCATACCTCATGCATGTGCTAACCATGACAGTTACAAAACACAGAAACCTGAATCCATTTAGTTATACCATACCCACGTAAAAATCTTGCAGTAAGTTGCTTGTAAAGTAGCAAATACCTATACCAGCCTTCACTCTATAGGCTGTGTCATTGGTTTATACCTTCTGTAAGGAGCAAAATCTAAGCTGTTCCTCCCAAAGACTCAAAGAGAATTTCAAGCAATATCTCAAGAAGATGTATCCCTGAAGGAGCTCTACTGGACTGGGAGATAGCCTGAGGAGTACCGGCATCGCATATCATTGCCTCTTCAAATAATACACACAAAAATATGACCACTGCAACTTCAAGTTGTAACGCAAAGAGCCCCTTGATACTTTGTATAGGGATATACTGCAAGAAAGATCAGGGCCTGTGAACATGAAGAATGATGGGGAGGCAAGGAGCATGCTTGGGGACAGGAAGGGTAGTTGAACGTTCACTATGTAAAAATGATGGAATAAGCTGTGTAGTCTGATTTGTGAAAAACAAGGAATTGTTAAGAGCTTGAGGCCTGTTACAACTCACATAATTTTGCAGAAGCTTGTAAGAGACCATTTATTTTTAACATATTATAAAATGGTCAGTTAAAATTCAGATTATGTATATATACTGAATATGTGAATAAACATTGACTTACACATGCAAAAGGTTAAAAATATATGCGTTTGTATATATGCATATGTATATTTATATATAAGGTTATATATATGCATTTGATATGCAATGTAGCTATGCCTTCACGAATACAAGGTTTTGAAGGTGCCAACATTTCTTAAACAGTGCCATCCAGGCCGGAATGACTGTTGGCTTTTTCACTTAACTGTAGAAATGCTCAAGCAGGAAAAAAAATCACTTGATCTTAACATTAGTTTTGCAAAGATTAATCCATGAAATAAGTGAAATTGCTCTAACAGATCCATCCTTACTGATCAAAACAAGTAAGTTCCTTCAGTTTCCTATTTCCTTCATGAAAATATGGCTTGGCAGAAAATTCAACACCACTGTTCTGCATTGACTTATATCAAAAAGAATGAAAATAAGGTGCTCTTAGCTGAAGTGCAGGAAAACCAGCTGAAAGGAATTGCAGTTAAGCAGGTAGGTCACAGTCTTGATGAATGTGAGAAGACCCAGAGAACAAGAAATGGTAATGATTTTTCCATGTTAACATCTTAAAGTGTTACCATCTATACATTTATGCTAAGTTTGCTGATGGACTAAAACTAAATATAATTTCTGGACCAGAGTGGAAATTTCATGAAAATGAACACTGCCTTCCTATAAAAATAGGGAATCCAGAATTATTTCCTTTGGCAATGAATAAAATTTGAAAGCAGACTGTGCTCCTGAAGTGCTCTCTATTCCACCTTAAAAATACAGTACACTCAAGCATTATTTTAAATAAAGAGGAAGCATGGAGGCAACTACTAGTTTTCTTTTTTTGTTAGCCCCCCAATGGTTCCCATTTCATCTTCTCTTTCTGTTTTCTCTACCTGTCAGATTCCTTAGGGAAGCCATGCGCAGTTTGGACAACCCAAGTTGGAGTACTTTCTCCTTCAACTTTGTTTTTGTTTTCTATTTCTTCCAACATGCTTCCTATTTTTCTGCCAAATAGCGCTTGACAAAAGCTCTCTAAAGAAATAAGAAGAAAAAGGCTGAACAGAAGGTGTTTAGTCTGAATGCTGGCTCCATTTCAGCAAATCAAGAAGCGAGTATGTTTCAGATAACTTTGTAAATCACAATCTCACCACAAACACTAGACCATCATTATATTACACTTTTGGATACAAGCATGGGTTTCTTATGGAAGAAGAGCTTTTCTTGCAGATAGGACCTTTGTGGAAGGGATCTTCAGATCAAACATTAAGAAATACACAAGAGAAAAAGGACAAGAAAAATAAAGCATTTAACATTTATGTGGTTGCATTTTATTGTGACCAGGGTTGAACCCTTCTATTTACAGCTGTGGCGAAAGAAAATATTTTCCTGACCACAGCTGAAGTGAGACCCTGACAGGGCTTTCCTGCTCGCCATCTCCCATGTCATCAGTGTTTTCTGGGAGAAGAATTTGAGGTGGTTTTCCACCTAAGTGGTTACAGCTGTTTCCACAGGATCAGTCAGATGGAGTTTCTGCCTCTGTTTATTTTGGCTCTGATTTTCGGCTGGAGCCCGGCAGGATGACAGTGTTTGCTCAGGGTCTTGGGACTTTGGACAAACATTCCAGAATTTCTGACTTCTTAACATTAATGTTTGATGAATTCTGCTCTTAATTTCTTCTGGAAAAATGTCAAGCCCACTGGGGATTACCCTTAGTCTTACAACAGTCTTTTCTTTTTTTTTTTTTTTCTTTTTTTTTTTCCCCTTTCTTTTTAAGGGAAAAAGAGAAAATAATTTGCTAGCCTGTGTAACTGAACATGCTGTAAAAATTAGAGAACACAGGGGTTTTTTTAATTTGTAGGCTTCAGTTCTTTTGTAATTTTTTGGTTTTTTTTTTTCTTGTTAAGACCATTTTGCCTGACAGGAAACTTCCAGCGAGATACATTTACACCTAAAATATCTGCAAAAAACTGTTCCACATAGGGCATTAGTTGGGCAAGTTATTATCCAATAGTTAAGCAACTCTTTCTCAAAATCGCTGTTATGATAGCCTCAAAACATACTGCGTCAATACACTGTTGTCAAAGGCGACCTTTAGAAAACAAAATAAACACCCAGGTGAAATACTGACCCCGGTGCAGAGAATAGCTTTTATCATTGAATTCAGCAGGGTCAGGACTTCCTCCTTAGTGCTTTATCTCTGGAACAATGGAAAAGCACAAGGCACAGAAGCACATTTTGTGAAATATTTACTAACTCACAGGGATGGATAGAGAAAAGTATTTACAAAACTATGCAAATATGCACTGAATTAAACCTATATTTAAACTATGTTCAATGAGCATACTGCATGGCATGGAGTGGATGATGACTTTTATACCTACATATCTTTAGTAACTTGGAAGAGACATCTAAATGTATGTCATTCTTACATCATCTGCTGACTTCTGGCTAGCCAGACAGCTGTGTTTCAGAGGACAAAATCTGATTTACAGTCCACCCCTTTAACCACTAAAAGCTCCTGCTGCCCAGTCCTGTGAGCAGGATGGATTCCCTCCAGTGGTCCCACACATCAGAAGGAGTCAGGCAGAGATTAGATTCAGACAGATCTGGGAAGTCCATTTAGATCCCAAGTCTGCCTTGCCTTTTTTCTCCTCACTTCTTTGCCCCCATTCAATGATAAAAGAGGGAAGCACAGCCTCCTAAGGTGACAGTAATGGCCTTACCCTTGTTGATCTGCAGCAGCTGAAGAACTAGCTTCAATAGCAATTATGAAGCTTTCAAAAACAAACAAAAAAAAAAGGAAAAGGAAGGTATTTATGTACATATAAATAGACACAGGAAGGTGGTTTCCTAATTAATAGCCAAGCTTTCACAGCAACAGCTTTGTGTAAAATGTTTCACAACACTGCAGAAGCTGCAAGCAGCATGGCCCAAGGGCCATAGTGAAAATGTCCACCCATCTGGAGCAGTTAACATAAGGAACAGATCTAGTTTATTTTTTGGAGCCTGATTGCTGGCACTTCCTCCCCAGTCTGTGCTGTCAGTGGTCTAGATAAAGTATATATTTATTCTGTGCCCTTACATTTGGCTTTTACATGCGTGACAGCCAGAAAGGCCTGGAGAAGAAAAGTTCTGTAGATGCAAAACATTGTGCTTGTACCTTCAAGTACAGAAAAGACAGATAAAATAATATAATTTAATTAAACTGATGCCACAGTACACAAGCCTGTGAACAAAAAGGCTTTGAAGATTCCTTCCCTAGGTATTTTCAATGTAAAAAGAGCAAGAGGTCCACAGTTAAGAACTTGTTGCCTTCAGTCATTCATAATGTAACATGTAAGTCACGAAGAGAAAGTTGATTCTTGCCCATATCTAAAAACCAGTGAAATGTGTTTTTTGGTATCTATGTACAAATTTAATCACCAATCGTACATTTCAGAATAGGAAATTATTCATAAATTTGTCTTTTTCCCTTGAATTGGCAAAGTTGAGGTGTTCTAGCCAGTTTTTGCTTCTGACATCCTGATCTGAAAGGATGGGAAAGGGATGGTAGCAAGGGAAAATGTAATGTGAGATCCCTGTGGAAAATCGATGCTGTGAGAGAAAGCAATCACGGTTTAAGTAAGTGTAAGAGAGGATGGAACTATTTACAGGAAGGCAAAGGTTAGAAAAGTAAAACAGGGTAAAATAAAGACATGAAAGCAAAAAAGGGAAACCCTCAGAACAACACTTTGGAAATCTGGCTGCTCTGCCCTATGAACAAACAAGGCTTCCCTCCAAATGACTGCCAGAAATGGAGGGACAGACATCCTAAAGCCACCATTGATTGATTGACACTGCACTTTCTACGTGGTGACCAGAATTTTTATGGAAAGGATGAACCAGCATATAATCTCTGGCTGCATCTTACTGAAGTATCTAGGCCAGCCTTGGGCTTGGAAGGTGAGAGGAAATGCAATATCTAGAACATTTGGAAACATGCTCCATCTAGGCCAGATAGAAGGTTACAGTGGAAAAAAAGGGTATGACTGTACAGTTCAGTTGCCTGTGCAGTTGGGCAGGACTGAGTCACTGAGATATTAAATAGGAGAAAGGAATAAAGCTTTATAAAATATATTCTCAGCAATAAAGCTGTATAATTAAAAAAACCCACCTTCTTTTTAACTCTGAAAGCTGTAATTCTTCCTTTTTTGGAACATCTTTACATAAAGATAAGATCTTGTAATAGCAGATAGAGTATATTAACCAGCTGCTGAAGATAGAGTGGAACAAAATGTAAAACACCAAGTGCATGCAATAGATAACTGAAACATGTATGTCATGTCTCTTCATAAAATTCTGAGCATCTCCTGGTGACACAAGTAGTTTATCTTACTAGAAGGGAGATACTTGGATATTTAAAAAGGTAAAAATTAAAAGATCAGTTAATGGAATAAAAGAATCTTTAACAATATTATTGAAGATCTGTCCGTGGTATGATTGTTTCCTGGTTGCATAATTACTAGAGGAAAAGAGGCAGGGTGAGATCATAAATAATACATTTATGAGGAATATGGGTGTCATACTTGTAAAAGGAAAACCAGAAGAATCTGCTACAAAGTTGATATTCCTCTGAATATGTCTTGCTAAGGTGTTCGTGCAACATTCAATATTCCCAATGTATGGTTCATAGAGGCTTACCATATTAGTCATCTTTAGTTAGAACATAAAAAGACCTTTGAACAATTTAGTCTGAAGCCATATGGTGCTTGGAACACACTGAATCTAGTCTTATAAAACCATTGAAAGATTTAGTGACATGTAATTTCAAATCTATTTCAAGACACTGAATTCTTAGGCAGAGTTTAGAAACATGGGGACAGCATAAAACTTAGTTCTACCAAATCAAGTCTATAGTACATCATCATACGAAGTAACACAGACATAAAATACTAAAAATCATGCTCAAAAAAAGTAAATTAGGATTCCTTGTTGGACTATAATTGCATACCAAAACATATCTGGAGATACTGACTGGAATCACTTTCTTCTTTAGGAACGGCTAATTGCAACTGCTGAAAATTTGTTAGAATACTTTTCCAACTGTTTCTACTGCTACTTTATAGAAAAATGAAGGTAAGACAATCTGAAATGAAGACAGCCCCTTATGACTGGATTTAGAAGAAATACCACCATGGCCAGCAGAACTGAACCGTTCCTTAAGCATGCTGAGCAGGTGGGCATATGACAAGAAAGTCAATGTGAACTGGTTTACATATCAGCACAAGATGGTTGTATAAATAGAACTGCAGAGTGGAAATGAACTCTGAGTAAACCAGAGTTTAAAAAAAGGTTTTGTTCACAGACAGGCAGCTGCAGTATTAAAGTTTGTCACATAATGCAATGTTACAAATATCACACTATATCAGCAAGATAGGGGAAAGATGGAAAAATGTTTTCAGGTCTGAGGCATTATCTTCAGCTGTTGTGTAGCCATTTACAGCAGATAAGCAATTAATATGGAAGGAGTAATGGTACTGGAATATACAGGTGAGTCTGTTGTCTTTACAAGGCTGACATCTCTGTCATATCAATTCTAGAGTAGTATACAATATGCTAACAGAAACACTCTGCATAGGAACAGGTAATATTTTTTCCCACATACAATGCAAAAACTTTATGATAAACAGAAACCCACCTGAGGCCAGAAAACAGTGCAAGTCTGGGGAAGAAAAAATAAGGGAGATATTCCCAATCATCTGTTATGAAACCCTTATATATGACACAGGCATTCATTGGCCAGGAATCTGAGAGTAACATGCTTTTATCATTCTCAATGATAAATATATATCACATGATATGACATGATAAGACATGGCATACATGACATGACATGACATAACATAATACAATAAAATACAATATAACATAACATAATATAACATAATATGGCATGGTATAGTGTACCATTGTATATTATACACTAAATATACAATATATTACATACCTATAAATCATACATCATATACTATACACCATGAATTATATGCTATACATTATATAATATTATATTTTATATATGTCATATTAAATTGGTCATATTATAAATGTTATATGTTATTTATTATACATAAGTATATAAACATATTTCCCATCCATAGGGATTTCTGTAAATTCAGTCCCTAATCAAGCAAAATGTTTTAATGTGCCAGGGCCTTGGGGAGTTCTTCATAAATTATCTCTGCAGGTCTGGCTTGAAAAGCACTAGCAGCACAGTGTGAAAATGATGGCACTGTCTCAGTCACCAGTGGATTTTAGCTGCCAGAAGAGATACCTTTAAAAATCAAGAGGTTAATTAAAACTTTTGAAGAAATTTACAGGAAATTATTTAGTGTATTATTTAAAGTGAGTATTACTGGACTTCTGTCTTTCTTGGACTACTGGCATAGGTGATGAGCATCAAATTAAGAAAGGAATATAAAGTGCAGTTATGCACTTATAAAGTGCAGTTATGAATACAGTCCGAGAAAAAGACCTGTTGTATAAGGAAAGATAGAAAAAAATACCTTCATTTGCATTGAAAAATCAATGGCAATAATCAATCTAGAAAAGCAATTTGGAAGATGCCCCAAACAGTCATTGTCACTAGGAGGTCTTAAGGGCAGTAGCACCTCTCTGAATCAGTAATTGCCAGCTATGTCTACAGCTAATCATTTGCCCATTCCTGGTAGTTCCTCTGGAGCCAATTTTACTGAGTAGAAAGGATCAAATTGTGGTTACTAGTAACAGTAAAAGTAGTGGTAATTTGTTGTTATAGGCTAGTGGGGGTTTTTTGTTTGTTTTGGGTTTGTGTTTTTTGGGGTTGTTTGGTTTGGTTTGGTTCGGGTTTTTTTGTCTTTTCAGCAGCAGCCTGCAGCAAATACAAGGCTGTCTTGTCATTGTTGCCTGTCATTCATTGCGCTGGTTTGCCTGTCTCGGAGCAAAAGCGGTAAGGCAAATGCATGTTCTAAACAAGAGTGTTATACTAGTCAAGACTGTAAATAGAGCCAGGGCATTAAAGTACCTCCCACTGAACCACATAAATAGCTTTGTCGAAACACAAGCTAAGGAGAAAAAATGTTTCCAGCTGAACTAAAGATCTGTAAACAGCAATTGCTTACTGATTTACACTATGTATTCTTAAAACAAAATAAGAATGCCCACACATAAAGGAGGAGGTGCATGGATGAAGTGTTTTTCTCATTTAGATAAGCTTTCATGTTGAACTGATCTTGTTTTGAGCTGCTTTTAGCATTCTCTGCCACAGTTAACAGCTTCAAATATTTATTTTAAAAGGCAGAAAATTATTGTTAATTTTATTTTGGCAAACAGCCAGACCATGCTTGATTTGGGAGTTAGCAGAGAGAGACAAGCATAAGAAACATCCTGCTATCTACTGGGCTGGTAATTGTATTATAACCAATTTAAAAAATTGAGTGTAAAGGAAATAGCTCAACCCTAGTCTCGAGTCTCAGTCAGTGTCCCCTCATCCATACTTATATCACACCTTCTCCCTCTCCCTCTAGGACTGTAACCCCATATCCTCCCCACTATGTTCTTTTTAACACTCCTCCCTTATTCACTCCCCCAGCTTCCTCTTGCATCTTCTCACTCTCTTTACTTCCAAATTGGATTTCCTTATTCTATTATTTCTATTTTCCAGGCCACTTCTAATTCTTCCTTCAAGTTGTTCTCACCAAGACCTCCAAGCCCAGACATGCTCACCATGGGTAATATTTTTATCCAGTGATACAGGCAGTGTGATTCTCAGCTGTCTTCTCCTATTTAAAAGAGAGCTACACTCTCTCATGTATGTCCAGGGAGAATATCTGTCAGAGAAGCAGGTACCAGTGAACAGGTGAACCACAGCAAACAGAAGGCAGAGTAGCTCAGGTAAGCGAGGACAAGACCACCACCAGAAACATGTACTCTAACACATCCCTTGGATTGCTTATGCCTAAGGCTGGTAGAAGCAATTGATGATACACTAGCACTACTCTCCTTGAAACAAAGGCGGGATTTGGCTTCATCTTTGGGAATGGCAATCCAATCAATTTCAGAGCTCAGGAGCACCTGAAACAGTATACTTTGGACTTGCTGGTTTGGATTTTTGCATGTGTAGCTAGCTGGGGTACTGCTAATGAAAAAATTGTTCAGTGCATGTTAACTGCCGCAGTTTGTACGGGTTAACCAGTGATACCGTGCCCAGTATTACTGAGACTATTATAACACCACCTCAGACCTCTGCTAGGGAGTGCAGATAGTCATCAGCTGCACCTCGATTACAATCCAAGGTTTTCTTTCATCCTTGTTAGCTATATCCCTGATATCCTCCTGCTACAGTCCTACCAAGAATAGGCAAATTTATTTCTGCTTAGTCTCAATTAGTTCTGGACCTGTAGCTGTAGTTTTATATTGATCGGTTCTATTGCTTTAATCTGATGTTAATTTCCACATCTTTTTCTGACAGCAACAAAGTCTCACTGAATATTCCTCATATAATAAAAACATTTCACTTTCATTAAATCTGATCAAGTTATATGGAGTAGTAAAGGGGTTGAGCTTTCCTACATAAACAAATACCTGCTTTCAATTCTTTTAGGTGTCCAGAATTTATTTCACTGAACAGAAGCGTTTAGTCAAATATTAAATTTGGGTTCTGCAGAAGGAACCTGTTTGCCTTCAGCTTTCACTGGATTTATCACAACTCCATTTGCAGCACATTTTGGAAGAACATATTTTAAGACATATTGCTGTACAACATCTAAATCTCAGTGCTGATAAATCACAGATTTCATATCTGGTCTGAAAAGGCAAGAAAAAGAGGAAGGAAAAAGGTCTCTGAAAATTTTTACAGCTGGCTAAGGGAGAAGCATATGGAATTTTAGAAGGACCATACTTCTCCTGACAGTTAATAACAGCTTTCACTTATAGAGCAGTATTTCTCAGGCTAGATCCTGAAGTGCTTTACAAAGTCCAGCTACTATATGCACAACATCACTGAAATGTGCTAAGATATCCTCTGAGAGGAAAGGGCAGCTGGTGTTGTGGAGCAAAGGTTTGTGTGATACTGGATATGTATGAAAGTTTAGTAGTTATGAACTGGAATACTAATTCACATCAACAAAGAGCTTGCTTGGGTTTGTAAAGGAAAGAGGAACCTTGACAAACAATTGGCCTGCATCACACTGAATGTGAAAGGAAGAGAGATTTCCTGACAAGAACATAAGGGAAAAAATTGTACTATCCCAAAAAGCATCAGGAAAATCTTTAATGAACATGGGATCATGTTCAAAAGGAAGACACTTTGTCTTGAATGGCTAAGGAAAACACCATCTCCTAGTGTACTCACTGATTTCAGCTTAACTAAAATGACATGTCTATGGTCTGGTTTTGCCAGATTCCTTGTTGTGGTTCTAGGCAGTGCAATCCTTTGACATTAAGTGCCAATCCTTCAGGCCACTAACTGCCTTCTGTCAAGGTTTTGTCACAAAATCGTGGTTGAGAGCTGGAGTTAGTGTCATGAAAAAAAAAAAAATTAACACAGAACTGTAAAAAATTATCACGTCATAAAATGAAAACATGTTGCTTGGTATCCATGGCAACTTCAGAAACCAATGCTCTTTAACAGCCTTGCTTGGAATCATGTAAACTGCTTTGATAAAACATGAATTGTGGCAGATGGATATGTGAAAATTAAAAAAAAACCCTTTGCATCCAATCTATTGCCCACACAAGACACCCTTGAAATACAGTGTGAGTTATATAACCCTATCAGGAATCATTTTGTTCTGAAATCAAGATAGAGGTAGCATTTTTTCCATACATCTCTACAGAGTTAAGAATAGGTTCAGCAGCACTGGTGTAATAACTAAAGCTTAGCAAGCAAATGCTCCCTGGCACACTCTGGAGAGTAAATCTAACCCTCAGCTCCACAGAAGAAGAGCTGTGAGTCTGTTGTGCCAAGAAAAGGACTAGTTTGGGGATTTGACCCAATTTCACAGGTAGAGCACCTGCCCCATGGCGTAGGCTACAGCCACACATTTGCTCTTCTATAAGCAAGAATCATGAATAAACCATGACAGAGATGAGGACAGGGCCAGAGACACATAAGGCCGAAGTAGCCTCCCCCAAGCACCTTCAATACTGCTCCATGGATCTGCAGCAGAATGTAGTTTCAGTGGTTGTTTTTTCCTTTGGAAAAGAAAATCAACCTTCAGCTCAGTATAAGCTTTCATTGAGCTAAATGGAAAACAGATTCAGCAAGAATCTGGGTATGTGAGCACCAGATTGCAGGCTACTGCTGTAATTTCAATAAGCTTTCTGTTAAGAGAGCTAGGTATTGCTTTATATTTGGCATTTGTACTTGAAAAGGCAGGTATCCATCACTGCAGGGAATGAAGACAAGAAATGTGGGAGAATTAGGAATTGCTTCAGGGTCTGAACTGACAGTTCTGGTAAGCAGAGCTCATAATTATTCAGTTGTGTGGTCTGAGAAGACAGGAAACTGTCCCAGGCTAAGGATGTCATCAATGTATAAAAAAGCACCCTCAACACTGTTGCCCTTTGCAAGGCAAGAACCATGTCTTTATTTTTTATATCTCCTGGAAATTAAACTAGATCTATCAAATCCATTTTGCTGAATCTGATAAGAAGTCATCAAACAGAGATTACTGTTAATCTTTATAAATCTGAGCACATGAAACCGAAGTAACCCTATTCTAGGAAATGTAGAACTTCAGTGTAAAAGCTCTGGATTAACATTGCCATGCCCTAGACTGGTGTGCTCTGCCAGTGCTGGAGCTGAGAGGTGCCATTCATGAATGGCCAAAATATCCCTTTCCTCAGGAACACCCCTTGCTTTTTTTCTTCATCCTAATAGTGTTATCAGATAGTAATATGTAAAGTCTGTCTTCGCCTCAAGCTTATCATATAACTAACAAAACCAAAGCAAACAAACACCTAAAATGTGTGCTTTGCAAATAGGACCTCTTCCACTGGAAATGCCATGCCTGCCTCTCATTTCCCTCTCTTCTGGAGAGCTCCTTGGGTCTTTCAAAAGATGCAAGTCACATAAACCCCAGGAAGAGTTGTTTTAAGTCAGAATGGGGTCCAGTCCAGAAATGAGGTCAAAACCAATTGTTATGCTAGTGAAACAGGGTGACTTCAGGAATAGGCTGTGTAAACACTGAAAGCAACATCGTCTTTCATTGTTGAAGTGCACTAGGGGTTGAACTCACAAAGCTGTACTGTCAATTAATCACAACTGGAGAATGGCAGTTGATATTACCCCATACCTTGCTGAAGTCACAAATGAACCCTGGAAGTACATTAGGAGATCCCAAGGTATTTCAGGATTAAAAGCCCTTTCCCTCATTTTGCTAGATTCTAGACTGTTGTTTTCTGAGCAAGCGCTTTTTCTCAACAGTTTATTTAACGGGACACAGCTGTATTTTACTTTATTTTCAAGACAGAGTCCAAAATGTAATACTCTTTGTTGTGAATGCATAAGACCACACTGTTTTTCAGCACTATTTTACTTGCTTGAAAGTGGTTGTTTTGTCAAAGTGGCATGTGAATTATAGCACTGCTGGAAAATAGCTCTTTGAAGACTGTGGATTTCTTCCCAGTTAACAGATAGGAAAGAATTGTTTTCTTCTCCACACTTACACTTTTCATTCCAGTTCTCCTATCCAGTCTCTCTGGCTCCATCTTGTGATATGCTCGTATTAGCGTCTATACATTGCAATCGCCATCTCCTTTTTGCTGTCTTAGAAAGCACTGTTTTTGGTGTTTTAATAATCAGAAAGTTCCATTTGCAGCAGCTCTGGGCCCTGAAAAACAGTGGGAGAAGAGAAAGGTCTAACAGTGTAGTCCCCTTGGATATATCTCAACATAAGAAAAGAAACCCGGACGATTATGAACACTATCAGTACAATTTTTAATAATGATGGATATTTTTAATAATAATGACAATAAAAATACCCATTCTTTACAATGTCATTATGTGAAGGCTCAGAGCAGCTTAATATGACTCTGTAAATAATACTTTTGAGACATTAGTAATGTCATATTTTTGGTAAAATGTGTTTTTGCAAACTGTGTGTAGGAAGTGAAGCAAATGATGATGTCATATTTCTAAGGTAGTGAAGGTAGTAAAAGTAGTAATGTGTATTATTAACTAGTGTGCACAATTTCCTGAAAACTACAATATCGTATAATTCTAAAAATGTATTAATTTTTTTGTCTTCCTTATGGGGATAGAATAACTTCATAATTAATGTTACATGCCAGTGACACTGAATCTCAAAGGAAGAAATTGACCTCTGAGCTGTTTTAAACTCTAGAGGTACAATGTGGCATATATCAAGATCCAGTCTACATCCTGTCAAAGTTAAAGCATGTCCCAGAAAAACAGACAGACCCTGATTCCAGTCACGGAGACAGTGGTACAGTTTAGATGTAAACTCATTGAAATTACTAGTGTGAGATAGAATCTTTCTTTTTATGTTCAGAGTTTGTCACAGAAGGGATTTTGTGATAGGGAAAGGAAATTTCAGATTACTGTCTGTTCAAAATGATCGTTTTGAAGCACATATAGGTTTTGTTATGCTTTGAGCACATGCAGCTGTAACACATGCTGCATACAAATGCACACAAGACATTTACAACTTACAAGGCGTTTCTGAAGGCCACTTCAAGACCTCACACCTAAGATGCAAAGGTCTTCACACTATATCAGTTTAGACAGCACCCCACAGTTGTTTTGCCAAAGCTTTACTATTAGTACGAACAAAAACAAAACACAACAAACCCCCGTCCTCTTTTTCCACGTAATTTAGTCTTCTTTCAACCATTTTCCTGTTTTACTTTGGAATCTCTTTACTTTGCTTTCATGTTTCCTTCCTGCATCACTTCCTGTGCATCACTCACATCCTGTCCATCTCTCCCTTGCAGGTGGCATCGCCTTTGCTAGAGAGACTTTGCTTTGTGTATTGCAGCACATCCTGCTCTGCTCCTTGTCTCCCTAGGGCCCAGGAGTCATCCATTTCCTTGGGAACATTCCTGTACTGAAAAGGATTGGCGTCATCCTTCACTGCAAGCACTCAGAGGCCTCTGCTATACATAAGCACAAAGAGAGGAAACAAAGGGAATTTTAAACTTTTGAGGAATATGGTAATTTATGAGGGACCAGGGTTTGGAAACAAAAGCCAGCGGTGGCATTAGTGGGTCAAGAATAGTTTCCTCATGAGAGATGGAGATGTTCACATCGTCAGCCTTCAGTCAAGTTTATGAAAATAACTTTCACCAGAGGAGCTAAATGAAAAAGTATTTCTAGACTTCCTAATCACATTTTGTCCAAAAAGCCAAAGAAGGACTGCTGTTGGCGTCACTGTATTTCCAGTGTCTTACTGTAAATATAGATGACTGTGCTTTTTTATTGCACTTCCTATGTGCAAGAAAGTGAATGAATGTAAAAGGAAAAATTATTAAAGTAGTGAAAAGAAACATGTCAAAAAGAAGCTGTCTTTTCAAAGATTACTGGTTTTAATACACCCATTTCTGCGTGTAGTCTCAGGTGCCCAGCACTATTACAACCACCAAGCAATTGTTTAAGCTGTAATTTTGTCCTCAAAAGAAAAGAAAAAAACACCTGTCCTTGTTTGCAGAGTATGGCAACAGAACTCTGATAGTACTGCTCAAAGAAAGGTAGTGAGAACTGCCAACATCAGCAACTCTTTCCTGACTGCCACTTCCACACATGATTTTTGTTGAAAACAATTTTATCTTAAATTCAGTCCTGATCCTCTTTTTCCTCATTTCTCTCATTTGAGCTAAGGAAAATGAAACACCACCAAGAAAAAAAGAATAGCAACATTCTGTAATAAGAAATAATGTGATGTAAGGAGAATGCAGAATGCCACGGTGTTTGCCAGCATTGACAAAGACTTTTAACAGCATGGTTGCTAACAAGTAGCATTTGGTGTCTGAGCAGCCAAACAAACTGCTTTTCACCCCATCAGGAAACAAAGAAATAAAAATTATTACACATATACCATCACTCTCTGCATCTTAAATACTGAGTGTTGAGTGACTACACCAGCTGAACCAGTCCTTTGTGGACAACTTATGATATGCTCTATTTAGATACGCGCTCTGACATGCTTACACTAAATGTGTATGTCATGCCTCTGCAAAGAAAGAGGTGAAAGCATGGAGTATTTTGGAGAGTAATGTATTTCCCCAACCAACTCTTCTGCTCGTGTCTTTTCATCTGAGAGTTTTGTCTGAACATGTGCAAGATGTGCTTCCATATGGAATACTGTTGATATGACCTCAAACTTACTGTATTTTTTGTTTCTTGTTTTCGTAAGACTATTTTTTTGGCTCTTTGCCCAACCTTAAGAGGCAGGAAATGGGAGTATCAAAGATCTGACATTCCTTCTCGTGAAAGGAAGGGAGAGAACACATTCTACCTAATTTTTTCTGGGCACAGAGTTCTCTCACCATTTCTCTACTACTTTTGTGCAATTCTGTTAAGTTTCAGTCAACCCCTTAGGACATCCATTTGTCTCCTCTGTGTATTTATAATCACAGAAGGGGTGAGAGCACCTTATTCTGCATCTGGTATGAATGACACTGCCAGATGGGGTGTGTGGCAGTGCTTTCAGTGTCCTGCAAGTAAGGACATGAACCAGACTCACTTCTTTACAGACGGGATAATACTGCTTAAGTACACCGCTGAAGCATAACCCTCTTTTACTTCTGTAGCTTTTATTTTACAGAACTCTTAAGATAAAACATCTCCTTCGAATGAGAGCCAGCTCTTATTCTGACATCTAATTAAGTTGTCCCTTCTTCCTTAAAGGTTTCACAAAAGGCCTTGCTACTGTTAAAAGCCCAACCATTTGAGATTTTCTAGCCTAAAAATCTTATGCTTTAGGGTTATTATGCCCCCATGCTCTAGTCAATCAAATCCATTGGAGACAGGTCTTTGCTGGGAGCAGAAGTCAAATCAGTTAGGCTCCAGTAGTAAATTGCCCATGCAGATCAGCAGCTAAATATCCCATGAAGGTGTGTAGCTACATCCAGCTGTTGCTGTTAACATGAAACACAACTTTGGGGACAGTAAAATTTTCTTTTGAGTTCATACCTGATGTCAATGATAGTGCATACAGCAGAGAGGTGGCCTGTAGAACCACAGGTTCTACAAACACAGCTGTTTAAAATACAGCAGGTGATTTTAATGTTTTTAGTCTCCATATCTCTCAAGTCAGGTGGCTGGTTCCCAGATGAGATCAAAGCTAGCAAGTAGCCCTCATAAAATCTGACATGTGAATTCATTGAGGACTGCACTGTCTGGTTTTTACGCTCATTTATGACAGGCAAGGAACTGGACTCAGCCAAAGCTAAGCTCCCTTAAACTGTTACCTCTGAGTCTTCATCAGGTAGCCTTTCTGAAGGTCAGTAAGTCTGAATTAAGTAGAATATGCAAGATTTACTAGTGTCGCCTTATGGCCTTATTTTTTCTCTTTTCCCTTTAGATGGACGGTTCCTGCCCTCACTTCCATCCCAGTTTTTATTCTGTAGCATGTGGTCATTCTACTCTGGAACATAATGAAACTGTTATTATGAGAATTACTTTTGAAAATATAAATTTTGTGCAATTTTTCAGTGGGACCACAGCTGATGCCTGGAGTTGTATTTACCTTGGGTAACTCCAGCTGAGTTATATAGGTGCTGAATTGGCATATTTAGCAAAACTTTTTTTTTTTTTTTTTGGTACTGCTGCTAACTCTAGGTTTATATTCTGCACACACTTAAAGATCTCTTGCAGGAGCACAACTAAAGGAGATTTTGAAAATGTTACTTTACCTCTGGCCAGCATTAATTGCACTGGCTTGCATTTTTCAAACCTTTCTTACTGTTTCCCTTGTGACAGATGTAATGCACATACCCGAGCCAAGTATTTACAGCCATCTCCTTTCCCTTCTTTTTGGCTTATGCACACACCCCTGAGGAGTGTGCACACAAAGCTCAAGGAAGCCATTAGCTTAGGCTTTAGTGAATACAGAAAGCATGAGATTTACAGAACTTGCCAGCAAAATTCATTGTTCAGTTCCAGAATACATTATGTTGTTCCTGGTTGTGGTCTAGGGGTTAAAGCAGGAAGGCAGGATTCCAGAGGCCTGGCTTCTTTCCCACAAAATTTCCCTGTCTAAAAGTTTCCCTGCCTTAGTTCACACTTTGAAAAGTAATAACTGTAATTCATCCCTCTCCATGTACTTGTAGTACTCTTTGGAACCCTAAAAAATGCTAGGAAACATTGCATCAACATGTATGCATACAAAGAGGTGACCTACAACATAATGCACAGCTAGGAAAACATAGGAAAGAATAGTCAAATACAATGGAAAAATAAGGCTGTGCAATAAAGATGAATGTTTGCAAAAGGTTTAAGAGATACTACAAAAACCATCTTTTCATTTCTGTCCAGAGCTCAGTCTTTCCAGAACATGAACATGATACTCACCTCCTTTGGTTTCTCCCAGTCCCCAGCCTGTAACACAGAATTATTCCCTAAAGACAGACACACATGATTTCCTCAGAATATATGTATTTAAATGTATGCATATAGATGTATAAATATTCTGCAGGCAGCAGGAGATGAATTCTCTCTGTCCTCGTTAGCTCTTTCTCCTGAGCCAGTGTGACCTTTTGTGAGCAGCTGGGATCTGCTCCTCTGGGTCTTCAAGCTTCAGCACAAGATGAGGACCCTTTTCTCCAGCTCTATCCCTTCTATTGAGGGGCTTCCTATTGCAGCACACCACCACTACTCAGAAAACCCCTGCAAATGGGATCAGGGCAAGGGGAAAGAGAGAAGTGAGACCTTCATCTTGTATTTCCTCTCCCTGCTGCTGGAGCATTGACTCCACAAAAGGAGCATCATCCCAGTCAATCCGAGAGGAAAAGGAAGGACCAAGCTTAGTGGCTTGTAGTTAGCTGTTGTGTTGAATGAAATCACAACACAGTTTACAGCTCCTTATTTTGGCTTAATTTAACATGGCATGCATTTGGAAAAGCAATACCTTTTGCTTTAGTGTTTTACAGGTCTTGATTGCAGTTGTTACAAGAAACACCTTTCACTTCAGGCATATCTTCATGATGGATTATTCAGGTATGAGATCCAGCCATCTTGCTAAATTATAACCTTTCCACGCTCAGCTTGTGGTTGGCTCAGCTCTCAGATGATGAGCATGTGGAAGCACAAGACTCTTCAGCCTTAATCAAACCCCCCTGCAACCTTTCAGAATGCTACTGCATGTTTCTAAGAACTGCTGTCCTCCACCTCTCCTATAGATGCCTTGGACACCTTCCAAGTGTTCTGCTCTTTTCACATGAGCAGATACAGAGGCTTGCAAGAAGTCCATGTCTCTCTTCTTTGGCCTCAGAGAGGTCCCCAGCACTGCAGAATAAGCACAGGGGCTTATATTATCTCAAAAAGTTCATACCTGTGAAGCATCCTGAAAGTGCAGGCATTGAATTCCACATAATGTCTTCTGCTTAATGGATAATATGTACTTCCTTACCTCCCTGACCCTGTGCTTAATGGAAGATGATGTATTCTGCTCTATTTTGCTGCCCTCACACCCCCTGCCATTGGGTGGGACAAGAATCAGCAAGGATTTCCTGGAGTTTTGGGAATAAATGTCATTCAGCCTTACACGCACAAACAATTTCTACAGCAGTGCATCTCTCTCTCTCCACACTTGCATGGAGCCTAAAACTACAGATCAGATGCACAAATATTTTGGATAAATACATGATGCATTAGATCCACATTTGTTCTTTCAGACATGATAAATATAACATCATTAGTTAAAAAGATGAGTACTGTGATGTCAGAGGAAAATGTTCTGCAACACAGTGACAGCTGGATGCAGGGAGAGCTACAGTCTGCAGCTCAGGACTGGCAGGGATCTTAGCTAGCACCATGGCAACAAGCATCAGTACCTGTCAGAAGCTGGGGAGTCACAATATTCATGGCTTGTGTTATTGCTGTGCATTCGTGCCATTGACGTTGAGGCCACGTTGCAGTTCGTGTTACAAAGACACGCTCCCCGTGCAGAATTACTCTCGGGTGGACTTTGACATTGAAGGTGGCAAAAATAGGATCCCTCTCTACATATTCAAACTGTGTTTAAGTCATACATATTAATGTCCCTAAATAAAAATTAAACCTGACCATGGCTGCAGGGATTTATGGAAGGAAAAATCATAATCACTATTTGCTAATTGGTAAGCAATTAGCCAGTTATGCTACAGGACTTTTGAAGCACGTTAAATTGACTAACAGACAAAGCTGATCTGTAAACAAAATGCCTGGATGTTCGGGAACCAATTAGAGAAGGAAAATTGGCAGCAGCTGGGAGGCTGTCAGGAGTCAGGCTGGTGTCACAAAGAGGCTGCTTGGATCAGTGATGGTTTATCAGCTTGTTTTGCTAAGTATGCGCCAACTATAATAATTTTAAAATATTAATACATACCTATATTTGTTCAATAACCCTTATTTACGTGTGATGTATTTTATAGGGTAATATATATGCATACAATATACAATACAATGTATATAAGTTTGCCTGGTATGTTAATTATGTCAAATTAAATCAATTATTTGATAAAAACTCTTGTTTAAGTATCATATTTGAAAATACAGTAACACACAGAGTACTGTTTGAAAACATTTCTCCTCCTTCAACTGTGCTATGCTCTAATGTATGAGAAGAGCACGCTGCAACCCATAGGCCTAGCCTATCTGATTTGTAGTGCTGCAGAACATAATTTGACTGCTTGCAATTATTTCTCTTGCAATTGGATCTACAACTTATTCTTCTGCAGATGAGGAGATATATATATATATGTATAAATATTGTTCTCCAGAGAGAATATCTGGAGATAGACTCAATGACCAGCAAAACCATCTAATTAACACAAAGGTAATGTTTTTCCGAAGGGAATTTCAGAAAACGATGCTTGCTTTAGCATTTTCAAATGCCGAAGTGTCACATTCTTCTGTGTCACAAAACAACACTGATGAAAATTGTTTATGTGTAAACCATGAGTCAGATCTGATCGTTTGAATTACAACAGTGACCTCAGTATGGCAAACATCAGAGAAAATCCCGTCACAAAGTCACAGTCCATTGTGAGTCTTTGTTACGATTACTCAGGAGAGGAATCAAATCCCCTAAATTTCAAGACAGGTCTTTTGGTTCCTCTGCCCTTGTTACAGCAGAAGTGGTTTTTCATTTTGGTCTCCCACACACAGAGAACCAGCATTAAAACAAAAAATCTCTTTTGAAGCAAAGTGGAAAGCAAAAATATTGAGACAAAACCCGAAAGCTCTCCTGACTGTTACTGAGGAAAACCTCTCTTCCATATCATTGATAGTCAGCTGCATGCAAGGAGTTAGGTCCTCTGCTAAGTGTCTTCATTCATGTGCTTTACTCTGTGAAGAAGCAAAGTCATTCTCTTCTGGTGAAGTCAAGGGAAACGTGAGGAGAACAAGGAGGATGTTCAGCATGACTGAAGGGTTCAAAGACTCCCTTAGTAACAAATCCTACTGCCTTTTCAGACTTACTCATTTCTGTAGAGAGAAAGAAATTTATGCAGAAAAGCATAAATATATGTCAAAATATAAATGACGTAGGCACATCTCAACACCTTGGACAAAAAATATACAGGATGTAAATACCTATTACCCACATTTGTTCTGGTGTTCTGATTGCTTCTTTTTAACTTTTCAGCCAGAAGTTTCTAGTGAAATCATTGCCTTGGCTGAGCAATCAGACTCTAATCAAGGTTCCCTGACAGTAGAGCTTTAAGTATATATATTTCTTTCCTGTCATAAATGTGGAATATGACCAAATTAATCTCAGTCAAAATCCCAGTTGGAGTTGCCTAACAGATTCACACCCATTTGATGAACTCAGAGACTTGCAGATCCATATCCACTTAATAAATGGTGCGTATTTTCTGTTTAGATAATATCTGATTGTTTGCAACTAAAGCTTTTGTTTATTCAGGAACCCACTTTTACTCCATCTATGTACATTCTCCAAATTGCCTGCAAACTCTCATGTATTTGTAGCAGAAAATGAAATGGGATCTCTGGATCCACAGTAGGCTCGGGAAAGATGATGGGATAGCACGGGCTTTTGGTGGGAGGAGGAGAGGGGTGTGGCACAAAACAGCCCATCGTGGAGCTGCTTGCACAGGGGGCTGGTAGGAGCTGCCTAGGGTGCCGTCTGGAGTGCAGGCATCAGCACCAGCTGCACACAGCTTTACATGACACAGTTGGCACTGTTGATTTAAACACACGGATGAATGTGACCTCCTAAATAAAATGTTAGTAATTATGCAGTATAGACAGAGAAGGCTCACATTAAAAGCATTTTCTTAGCAGTTTTCTTTTTGATTTTTCTTTATTTGCTTGTTTTGAAAAAAAGGAGATAAGCTAATTCAAATGAGTTCTTGTTTGTTAACACAAATACTCAGTAGATATTCCCTATCAAGTGACCTTGGCCCTGTATCTCCTGCACTAGTTCTTCCAGGGGGAAAAAGAAATACAGCCAGCTTTCAAGTGGGTGTGAAAAGGATGAAGACCAAAGTGTGAGATGTCAATGAGCATTTTCCTTGTTAAACTGTGATCATTGCACCTGTTAAAGTAAGGAGAAGACCTAAAGGGATACAGTTGTCCTTCATGGAAGATTTATCGTAGAAAAATACTCCATCACCATCTCATTAGTAATCACACTTTTGATCTTTTTTCAGGTTTTATTGGAATGAGATGCTCTTATGTAGCTGTTACTGGTGCTTCAGGAAACTATTTTTGCTTAACATCCAAGCTTCAGTAAGAATTAAAAGATTAAAAGAAAGCTCAAAGACACAAGTCCCTCTGTCACTTCCATCCAAACAGTGACAAAGCAAAGATACACCCATTGTAAGTGCAAGTGGAAAATAACGTCAAAGGAAATAAAGCACTGTCATGTTCTTATGAACAATAACACTGTGAGGGCTACTGTTCACTGAAAAATATTCACAAAGTGTCTGCTGCAATCCTGAAAAGAGTTTGGATTGGCCATAGGAACAAAAGATATGGACATCTTCTTCTGAACATGTTAGTTGCAGGGATTACATCCGGTACATAAAGTTATCATGTAGTGATATTTAGATTCAAGTAACACTAAAAATAGAAGATGATAATTAAGTCATTCTTGTAACCTCTAACTATACACTATAATTTATCATCAAGGCCACCTCCCACAGACCTTTAGAAAATTCATAGCATAACAGGTAGTCATGACAAGGTATATATATATTGCCTAGAGCTATTTTAGGCTCTCATTACCATGGCATCTAAGAACTTTTTAAGGTAATTGAACAAGGACTTCCCTAGTGGACTTCACAATGGCTCTTGCTCTCACCCTTGAGTATAGAAGTCTTTGCTTTGTCTATAGAGGAGCCAATTAAATGTGTGGAAAAGTTGTATACAACTGAATATGTAGTCTGCACAGCTCCTTTTCCTTTCTGAAGAGCTTCAGTTGGCAGGAAAAATTTATGGCCACCTTTTCACCTTCTCATTTGTAAAAAAGGAAATATAACTATCAGAAGATGAATTGTTTAGTTAAAACACCAGCAGCAGAATAGTGTCTGTGAGAGGATGGGGCATTTCAGAAGTCACTCACTGCTCTCCCATAGCTCAGATATATAAGAAGAAACAAAATAAGTTGAAAGCTCTAAGGAGAGCATTAATTTAAATAGGTTGCATCATGAGATTATTATAATGAGACTATAAAGCACCTGGGAGAGCCAGAATATAACTGTCTACCTTGATAATGCTGCTTTCATGCCATAAGATAAAATATTGAAGTGGAAGTATGTGCTGGTTTGGGCTGGGGTAGAGTTAATTTTCTTCATGGGATTAATTTTCTTCATTTACCATCCCTGGATGTGTTTAAGAGACGGGTGGATGAGGTGCTGAAAGATATGGTTTAGTGGTGGACAGATACGGTTGGACTGGATGATCTCTAAGGTCTTTTCCAACCTAGTGATTCTATGATTCTATGATTCATCGTAGCTAGTATGAGGGTATGTTTTGGATTTGTGATGAGAACAGACAAATCATAGAAGAATAAAAATAAGAGCAAGCAACACTCCCAAATGGAACTTAGTTCTTTCAGCTGGTTGTACAATTATGTCAACCCATTCACTGAACTAAACTGAACAAAGTAACAGGAAAAATTATTTTAAAAGGAAAACATTTTAAGGCAAAGTAGTTTTCTGTATTTGACATTTTCTTGAATTTTTCTCTTTTTCTGGTTGATGATGTGACTGAGGAATCTGCCTAGAAGTCGAATACCTTTGTAGTACATTTTTATAATCTCTGTACATCGGTATATCTCAGAGATACTTTTTTTACACAGTACCTGCCTATATTGTACCTAAAAATGTCCTTGTTTTCATTCACTGATGATCTTCAAAATCTTAATCTTTGCCTGTTATAACACAGCAGAATTTCACTGGATATTTCTAGATCCATAACAAACTAAACCAGCTAAAGTTCTGTTACAGTGGAGATTTTCTTCACTTTTTATACTGGCTGGGGTTTTGCCTGGGAATTTTTTTGTATTTTCTCTTTTTTCAATCTCTCCCTTTTGAAATGGTTATAACAGAAAACTTTTGCCTAGGTGTGCAGAAAGTTTATTATAGGTGGGAAATTACTACATTCCTGATTACATCTCTTCCAAAAATTCCTACATCTTCTGAGTATATTTATGACAAGTTTTTTTTTCAGCTTTTCCATGTCCTTGCCAGCTGTTTGTTCCAATAGGATAGATGTATTTTTTCAGTGTGTGTTGATGTGCAATCAGTAATGCAGTTTGGCTTAAGCCACTGGTGGCTTAAACCACCTTGAAGATCAGAGATGCAGCCTTAAAAGAAATGACTCTGTATCTCTTGGGATTACACCAAAACACCAGTTCATGGCAACCTCCTTCACTCAGGGATGGGTTTCTATATGTAATGAAACTGCCATTACTACTGTCCCGGTGGCTTGTCTGTGAGTGGGTTTAGATGGAGAGCAGTAGCTGAAGTGGTGATATTTGACAAAATGCAGAAATTTTCAGTACTGGTAATATAACACTTTATTTTCACTGGGTCTGGCAGATTCACCTCTCTAAACTATGGCTGATACCTTCCATTATCATCAGACAGAGTAGTTATTTTCTTTGGATTTCAGAAGCCTGAAGTTGCAGGTGTCTTGGTAGAACAGGTCATTGCAATACTCCAAAGGTTTCTGGCACTCTATTGTTTCTTTTAGCTTGTTTTACTATTCTTCTTTTATTGTCTCCTATTATTCATACTCTGTTTGCCAGCATATAGGCCAACCCAAGTCTCTTTAGTCATATGGATATCCCTTATAAGTATTTTCCTTACGCCTATTCCCTCCAGTGACTGACTTTTAGCTAGAGGAAGAAAAATGGCCAAATTTCAGTGATTATTTTGAATTTTTGGTTGAGATATGTTCAGAATAAAGTAACCCTTTTTAATACTGACCAATAATTAGTATGCAAAATTTTTAGAATTCCACAAAATGTAAAGTTGGCCCATTAAAAATAGGGAAAATAAGGGAAGTAATTTTGAACATTTTAAATGCTAGTACTGTCTCTGCTGTTCATTTTATGACAGTGTGTCAGTATTATTGCAGTCAACTTAGTATCCTGCAGCCCTGGTTGCTCAATGCCCACCTGACAGATGTGTTGTAGGTCTCCTCTGGCCTGGAGGTTTGTTTCCCATAGAAACCTGAATGTGAGAGACATTAGGGGAGTTGTTATATACTCAGACCTCATGAAACTGGGATTTTGCCATGATGAGCTCTTCCCCACCGCATCAGTGCAGCATGGGTGTTCCTGTCTTTTTACCTGTAGCCGCCAAGCGACAACAACCATTTGATTCCTACCATGAGATGCCTAGAGCTGAGGGAGAAAAGGTCTTTTACCTCACTTCTTTGCTTTTTTTCTCTTAGCTTTTTTCCTCTTAGCTTTTTTCTTAGAGAATCTCTCCTTATATTTTATCAATTATCCAAATGTAGTTGTGCTTTACAAGAATGTTTCCTCCTTGATGCAACAAAAATCAGTTCACAGATAAAGTTGACTCTACTGATATATAAAATTATGTTTGTTAATAAAACTGATGAATAGGAAGAAATCAAGAATTAAAAAAATCTTTGCAAGAAAAAGCAATTTTCCACAATAAAATTAGATCGTAGTTCACAGTGACATAAAGTTGTTTTCAGTTGGCTTTGAAAGGGCAGACAAGGGTTTGGGGATTATCGGTCGTCTTTTTCTTGGCACCTCCCAGACTGCTTTAACTTTAAATCTGGTGCTCATGATCATTCTAAAGAATACAGTCTATCATAGTACATGTCTATATATTCTGAGTATAAACAGTCTTTGGGGTGTCATTTGTCTTAGAGAGAAGGTTATTTGAAAGGTCAGTGAACGAGATAAACTATTTTTTTAATTAATCTGGGCATGGTGAATGTAGAAGATTGTGTTTTATGTGCATATGCTAGGAGCAAAAAGGGAAACCCACAGTGATTAAAAGGCTTTTATTTGTCTGAAATAATTTTAGCAAGATGGAAGATATTAATTATATGTTAGCCAATAACTCTTAAGTTAATCTATCAGGTCTACAGATAATTAGGGAGGTAAAGAAAAAACATAAATGTGGAGTAAATAAACAAAATGTTATAAGTTTGCACACTATTTTACTATACAATTAATCAAGCTGTGTAGAAACCTTTATCTGAGCAAATATATTGCAATGTCTGAGGCATGTTCTGCTTCTTTAATCAAATGATTTATTCCTTTCAATTGTATAAAATGTTAAAACTAATAAAGGACAGCAGAAGTTACATTCCACAGACAATGAGGAATACAGTATTCAATATATATTTAAAAGCTTAGGTCAGTCACGATGTCATAGAGACAGTGACTTTTGTTTTTGTTTTCCTCAGTAGGTGTAATCTTCAATACCTCACTGATTTGGAGTGCAAGGGTATATATCTCTGAATACATTAATGTAAAATGTATGCAAATGGATTTTGAACTTAGCTACTCATTGTAACTACCTGTTTAATATCAGCCAAAGAGATAAATAATTGCAAAAACGTATCAGCTGGAATGATCTGAATTTTTTGGTCCCACTTGCATGGAAATACTTTGGCTGGCATTATGCAGATGTTTAAACATTTCTAGTGAGTGGATAGGCATAAGAATGTTCCTTTCAAAAGGAGTTTACATCATGTAAGAGTTTAAACTTCATTGAAAGTCATTGACTATAACTTTCCTAAGGGCTTTTGAAAGTTTTTTCTCCTGTTTCTTCTAGAGCTTTTCTCCACTTCAGGATCTAAAACCCCAATGTTCAGAATGGGTTTTAGAGAGGAGCAGTCCTGGGTCACAGCCCGGAGGGGGAAGCAGGAGGTGGCAAAAGGCTAAATTAGGTTGCAGCATAAATCAGACGTGGGAAGAGAAGAGAGGGGGTACTGCATTATCAGCTTCAGGCCAAGGCCACCATGAGACTTTGAGTCTCACAAAACAGTGTGAATTGTTGGCTCACAAGAAAGAGAGGTGTAAGTCCTCAGCAGTGCTCAGGCTGATAAAAGGCTAATCTGAAATTTTACGCTGAAAAAAAAAGGCGGCTAATCCAAAAGTCTTATCTGAAATAAGGCTAATGTGGTCTTTTTCTTATCATACCTTTTAGAATACATAACATCATGGGAGGTTTTGTTTTATTTTTCACAGATTTTAAGAGGTTTTTAGCTTTGGCATCCATGATAATCACTGTATCTGTTATCGATATCCCAGAGTGATTGTGTTCTTGACAACACACCTGCTTACAGACTTCATCCTCCAGCTCTGCTGACAGAAACCAGCTGATCTGCAGTAATCCAATTCTTCATGGGTCCTTTTTTAGTTTCTCATGTTACTATGATAACGTTACTAGCAAAGTACAGCCTCCTGTATGAGGTGGTTTTCTGTTGCTGACTTGAACAGAGGTTTAACACAAGTTCATCTGTGCCTCAAATGACAATCATTGCACAACATGTTTCATGTAGATGATACATTAACTGCATATCCACTAGTAAGCTCTTTGAATTCTACAGTCAAGGTTCACGATGCTGAGCTTGTATTCATTTTTTTCCTTTATATCAATGGAAAACTTTATCTGGCTTCCATGAGAGAAATGCCTGTCTATGTATTTCAGTAATGTCAGTCATATGGAATACCTGATTCTACCTATTATTTAATGGAATTATACTATTCAGTACCTTTGATGCTGTATAGAATGAATACAAAGGATTGCTGAATAGCAGCAGATCAGGTCAGACTGTATCTGTTGCTCACTTGCTGGGGGCACTGACATACCTGCTATAGCAGTTGCAGTGTATTTCAGGGGTGTGACACTTCCTCAGCTGTCTGTAGGTGAAGGGAGAGGTAACTTTCGATGGTCTGGACTGAGTGCATTATTCAGCTCTCTTTAAGCTGTACTGACTGAAGTGGACAAGAAATCATAGCTTTGCCTGAGACCTCTTCCAGCTTACGATTACACACTTCTGCGAGTAGCTCCCCAATATAATAGTTCTGACAGAATTAATATTAATATGGACCACTAAAAAAAATGTTCCTTTTCCTTTCGAACAGCCATTCACTTCTAAGTATGATGCAAGTATGGTGTTTGATTCATGTGCCCAAATGATGTAGAAAATGTAGGAAAACTTCAATTTATTTTATCATTTCCTTAACATATTCTTTACTCATTTGAGGGTCAGTATCTCAGGTGTGTCCGTAAAATGTCCTTTGCATCTCACTATATTCTGCCTTATTTAGTCATTCTGAGAGATGGTTTATAGCTCCTCCTGTTCCCATTGCACACACATACAAGTAAAACTTCATTCTGCCTTGTGAAACACACCAAATTTAATTTCCTGGTTTTGTCCAGCTTAACTATTACTACTGATCTATCTGTTCAGTGATTACTAGTCTAGTTACTGGCAATTGTCACATCAAGTTAAGTTTTCTTTTTCTCTTTTGGTAATTGACAAAGTGAAAAAAAACCCAACTTTTTAACTAATTGACCTTGACAGGACAACAGCAGATTGGTTATGCTGGTCTCAACAGTATTTTGTGAGGTTCATGTCACTGGTAATTAAATTTGTCTTAGAACTTGGATGAATGTTAAACTACCATTAGGATGGAAAAATTAAAAAGTAAACTAAAACCCTTGCAACTCAGATTGTACAATGGTCTATTCTCTCCTTACCAGAAATATCTGAGTTATGACCTGATCACCTGTAAGGAATGGAGATCCCAAAACACATTTCTATCTTTTTATCCACAGCAGACAATACAGATATCTTCTTTTCTTTTTTTTTTTTTTTTTATTTTAGTAGTCACTAATAGTTAAAAAAAGAACAGTTCCCTTGGGAATCTGAGTTCAAATTTTGTAGAAGATGATAAAGTGAATGTGAGTTGCCTTAAAACGAGCACAGGTCTGGACATATCGTTCCCCATAAAGATTTTAAGTGGACCCATTGAATTTCCACTAGGAAAACCAGTCTCACATGGTTTTTGTTCAGATTCAGTAAAGAATTTAGGATCTTAACTCCTCTATAAGCCTTGAATGTCTCAGTAAAATAACAGTAAGGAGCCTGGATGCTGGAATGGATCTGGATGTTTATATCTATTGCCCTATTCTGAATGTGTCCTTTAGCATGTTAAACTTGAAGATCTGAAAATACCTTGAACTTATTTATTACAATTCCAGAATGTTTTGATAGGATCTGTGTGTTCTGTAAGAGGGTGTGAGGAAAAATACAAATTTTTCCCATGCTATCATTTACTGTCTTGTTGATAGACTTATTTATTATATTTAAGAAAGATAGGAGGCTGAAGTGACTATGTGCATGTATGTGTGCTTATGTGTGTTTGAGTGTGCAAGCATACATGTATGTGTGTGTGTACAGTAGTTGGAGGAGGTAAATAGACACAACTCTCACAATATTTCCCACAGCTGCCAGAGGTTTTCCTGCAAAATGCTTCCCTCAGAAAGGAAAAAAGACTCTCTAGGCTCAATGTCTGCTTCTACACAACACACATCTTTAATGTTTGGTTTTGGGGTTTTTTTTCCCACTGAAACTACATCACCTTCTGACATCATGGTTGAGAAGGTGAGGCTCTAAATGGAAACCCAGATACCCACCTTTAGCTTCCTTCAGTCTTTTACTAGAAATTAGATTTTATTTTAGGCAAAAAAGATGCTGACATATAAATACTCCTTTTTTTCATGGGTTATTTGAACCCTTTGATGTTAAAAAAAAAACCCCTATGGTTAAAAATCATAAAGAATCATATTGCTTGGACAGAAGGAGCTCATGGATTACATGTCAACTCTTCAGATATGCCATGTCCTCACTGCAGCACACAAAGGGACAAGTTTTGAAGCTGAACCACTGTGATGCTGACATAGCAGACCATGTAAGATCATTTAATTTCCTTCAAGCATGGATTTAAACTGGAGAGCCTGTTACATGATGTACATTCAGTGTAGGAGAGAGAGTTGAAGAGATGTTAAACTGTACACACTCAGGAGCTGCTGTATGACTTCTCCTGCCCTATACAAGAGACTGGACTAGACAGTGTGCCAAAGCAGGTGTCAAAGTAGCTTTCATTAAAAGGAAGGTAAATTTTGAAGATGTAAAAAAAACCCCACAACTATTTCACAACTATCACAGCTTTTTTTTCTTTTCTTTTCTTTTCTTTTCTTTTCTTTTCTTTTCTTTTCTTTTCTTTTCTTTTCTTTTCTTTTCTTTTCTTTTCTTTTCTTTTCTTTTCTTTTCTTTTCTTTTCTTTTCTTTTCTTTTCTTTTCTTTTCTTTTCTTTTCTTTTCTTTTCTTTTCTTTTCTTTTCTTTTCTTTTCTTTTCTTTGGGGGGTTGGGTTTTTTTTTAAGCTTTGGAATAGTTTATATTTTATATTCTACTTTCCAAGCAACAGTAACTTTCTTTTCATAACTCTTAACATTGTCAGGAAAAAGAAAAAATCCTAAGCATTCAGTGTGATTCCATCCTTCTGTGTATCTAAATTATTACATTCATGGAAACAGAAATATCCAATTTTTTCTGTTCCTGAGCACACATACCTAATTGGCTAATAGGGTACATCTGAGTTCCTTTGGAGGGGAAAAAAAAAAAAAAAAAAAAAAAACCAACAAAACCAAACCCTCCAGTGTATGCAGAAACTAAATTGGAAACAATCTATAGCTAAATATTTGAATTGTTTCCAAATTTTTTACACTTGGCATAGATTTTTTTTCAATTTGAATCCTGCTTATAGCCAATATGATTCCTCTTGATACAGCTATATGGTCATTTGAACCATGTTTATCCCTGAAATCATTGATTATTCTGAAAGTTAACATTCCATTGTCTGCGTTATTTTCTCGACTCATGGCTTGAAACTCTTAGAGGTCCTATGATCAGAAGACAAATATCCTCCTTGATGAGCTTGTGGGCAGGTGTACTGGCTCTGGCTGAGGTGGAGTTAATATTCTTCATAGCAGCCCATATGGATTGGATTTGTGACTAAAACAGTGCTGATTACACACCAACGTCTTGGCAGGTTTTGATCAGTGCTTACCCAGCATCAAGATTTTCTTTTTTTGGTGTTCTCCCCCCACCATCACCACCACTCAGCCTGTACAGCAGGTAGGCTTGGGGTACACAAGAAGCTAGCAATCCGTACAACCAGGACAGCTGACCCAAAATGACCAAAGGGATACTTCATACTAAAGAAATGTGGTCAGCAATAAAAGCTTGGAGAAAATAAGGAGAAAGGGAGAAATCTGTGGTTATGGCATTTATTTTCCTAAATAACCAATGTGTGTGCTGAGGTCCTCCTTCCCAGGAAAGTGAGTGGACATCTGCCTGCTAATGGGAATTTGATTAAAATCTTTATTTTTCTTTCTTTGCACTCAGAACTTCACTTATTAAATTTTCTTTATATCAATTAAACCTGATTTTTCTCCTCTTATTCCCTATCCCATCTTGCTGAGAGAACAGTGAAAAGCAGCTATGTGGCTTCTTATCTGCTGGCTTAGTCAACCCACCACCACAGCAAGTTAAATGGAGTAATAGTAAGCCATACAGAAAGTCAGGAATAAATTCATAAACTGCAACAAACCTTTAGAGGGACATCTGAATCCCTTTTAGGGCAAAGTTAGAAAGACACGGCACAGACCCCTGTACTGTGACAATAAACACTTTGACTTTCTTGGGTACATAAGAATACCTTCACTCTCCATGGTTAAATGATGGGGTTTCAATAAACCACAAAAGCATCACATGCACAGGATTTTTCAGGCACGCAGTACAAATCAGAACAATCCTTGTTCACTAGGCAATGAAGGACCTGATGGATGTACCATAAACTCTGTTCCTCAGGTGTAAAACTTCCATGGCTCAGGTAGGGAAGCCCTTACTTTTCACCCTTGCCATCATTCTTTAAGTGGGAGCAAAAGAAACACTTACTGTCAAGTTCAAACAGCTGAAATAAAGGCACAAAGTTTTAAATGCTAAAACAACTCTCCTGTTGCAGAAAAGTCTAGGTGTTAAAGGGCAGAGTTACTGAACCAATGAAATTGTATTTAAACCTAACAACTTAATGATAACCTTCCTAATTATTTTCCTTCCATGCAGATATATCTACTAAATGAATGCAGGAACCAAATTGTCAAACAAGAATAGAGGTAATTAATATTACTAATGAGGAATGTAGCCAGCAGTATCATACATTATTATGGTGGCTTCCTTATAGATAACAGCAACAACTTTGCACAAATGATGTTCCTGAAAATTTTCCTGCAATGATTCTTTGAGGAGAAATACAGGAATGTTCTGTGAACCTTGTAGACTATGTCATTTTTTTTTTATTTTCCTCTCAAAAATTCTAAGAAGATCTGTTCTAGCTTTAATTTTGTGCACTTACTTTTTGTCCTGGTATGATCCAGCACAAATGTACCATGTCTGTCTTTTTTGGTCATTTCAGCTGCAGGCTGGGTGGAAAGTTTATAGAAAGTAGCCCTGAGGAGAAGGACTTGGGGGTACTGGTGGACAAAAAGCTGAATATGAGCCGGCAGTGTGCGCTGGCAGTCCAGAAAGCCAACCGTATCTTGGGCTGTATCCAGAGAATCATGGCCAGGAGGTCGAGGGAGGGGATTCTCCCCCTCTACTTTGCTCTTGTGAGACCCCACCTGCAGTGCTGCATCCAGCTGTCTTCAAGTGAATAGCAGCTCTCAAAACCAGGGTCTGAAAAAAAAAACTGGGGCTGTCATCAGACACAGAGTGGCCTTCAACATCAGAAGGATATAGACTGGTTGGAGCGAGTCCAGAGGAGGCCATGAAGATGCTTAGAGGGCTGGAGCCCCTCTGCTATGGGGACAGGCTGAGAGAGTTGGGCTTGTTCAGCCTGGAGAAGAGAAGGCTCCGGGG
>NW_010258435.1:141000-142383 GCF_000690775.1 Eurypyga helias
GGGGGGTTGGAACTAGATGGTCTTTAAGGTCCCTTCCAACCCAAACCATTCTGTGATTCTAGATAGAAGGTATAAACAGAGAACAAGACAAAGGCTTCTTTAACACCCACATTGATAGCATATTGAGTAGATGGAAACACACATTCTTATGATTAATCTTAAGCTGGTAAAAGGACACATTGCCCTGAGGTCTGTCATACTCACAACCAAAATCAAAATAACTATCATCCTTTATAAATTTATAGTTTCTGAAAGGAAGAAATTATGGGAAATGATTTCTTGCTGGGAGGTCAGCCTTGAGTAGATGTAATGAAGAACAGCTTGTGTGCTTTCAGTAGTCCCAGAGGATTGTCTGCTAATGGAAATAGGGAAATCTAAATTTTATATCCTTCTTTGCTGCTGCCTTCTTCCATGATTTTGGACAAAATGTCTTTTGCTCTTATTTCTCTATGAAGAGGGCGATAGGTTTGTTCTCCCACCATGCAAGTCCAGGCACTGCTTTATGGCTATACAGGTAAGGCAGAAAAATGCTTGTTCCTTTCCCAAAGTAAACTCTTCAGGATCTTCCAAGCATGGACTGCCCCATATACTGATGTGTTAAGAAGGAGAGACAAGTGAGATTTCTGCTGGGAGAAAGGGCACAAAGGATCCTCACATAGCAGTAACCAGCACAGCAGCTGTCACTGGAGTCTGTCTGAGCAAGGTCCCTGCCTGCTCAGCAAAAGAGATGCAGGTGGTTTTAGTCATACAGACACTGCTTGGCAGGGGGTTGGATTGCTGACTCAATGTCCACTTTTGCTGGACTGGACATTTTCAACTAAAGCGTAATTTTCTAAATTTGTGAGAATCATGTTTGTTGTAGCTGTTTTAAAAGGAGTATTTGACTAAAATTTAGAATCAGTGAGGATTGACAGATCAGTGATTCAGTTAGATGCTTAATCTAATGCATACTGGCTAGTCACAGAAATACTTAGTGTCATCAAGGGAGGAACTAAACAGGTAAGATGAAGCAAGTGAGACAAATCCCAGTAAAAACAGAAGACTTAAATCCCAGTAAAAGCATAGGCTTGCACAGGTAATGAGAAGAATTTTTTTCATGGAGGCATAATAAATCAGCATGCCCATATCAGCAAAGCCCAATAGCTCTCATGACTAACAGGTGCTGGACCCAAGCAGATGCAGCAGGATGCAGGAGGAGCTGCAGTGTTGCCATGCAGAAGTTCAGCATCCTAACGTTGGAAGGATTCATCCATAAATTAGCAGTGTGGAGGTCTGACATGCGTAAGATAAAAAGCCAGTCATGACTTTGGCCATATCTAGCTACATAGAGACAATGTTATAGAAGAGTTGGTCTCTTCTGTCAGATCGTGCCTGACTAACTTG
>NW_010258436.1:0-10968 GCF_000690775.1 Eurypyga helias
CTCTCCTCTCCTCTCCTCTCCCCCTTTTTTCATCTGTCATCTTAGTCCTCTCCCTCATTTCTGGCTTTAGGGATACAGAAGGAGAAGTCAAGGCCTGAAGACCTTGTAGCAGAAATCTAGTACAAATTCAGATGTCATATTAAGACTCTTATCATTCATGGCATTATCCCCCCTGCCATGGTTTCTAACATCATAACTGTCCCCTTTTTCCTTTTCCTCCATTTACTGGTATCTCTAGAACAATTGCTTCACTCTTGGAAATAATTTCACTGTATGTGTTCAGTTCCTTAGTCTGTAGTAGAGACATCCATACCCCTTCCTCCAGCACTGTCTCTGAAGACACTTCCATGTGGACAATCCACCTATCTCTTGTCCCTTCTTACCCCGCATCAAAAAACAAGTGTCTTTGGCTTAGTCGCCTTTCCTCTGTCACTTGTGTTCCTTCTTCCTCTTTTCAATCTCTCGTTTTGTGAAAGACATTTCTGCATTTGGTCATACTTCATTGGCTTCGTACTGCCGTATGTTATCTGTTTTCTCTCCTTGTGTTAGCTTTCCTCTCAGACACTGACTTCTGAATCTCTTTTTATCACTGGAGTCTTGTCTCTTTGTCTCTGAGGACTTCATCTTCCATGCTGCTGACTCTCTTATGGTCTTGCCCTCATAAATCTTTAGCATCATCTCTCCAGTTGACTTGCAGATCTGGCTTCACTCACTCGGCTGAAAGGGCAGTAATTTATTTTGCCTTTTGTACTGCACAGTTTTCTTGCTGATCTTTCTGTTACTTCTTTGACATTGACTGGTCCTTTTCATCACTGCCTCTTTACACTCTCTCTCTGATGCTGTCCACTAGGACTTTCATCAGCATTGATGTGTTTTCTCTCTCCCCTTCTTCCTACTTTGTTATAGTTTTGATTCTTTTCCTCCTCACCTTGTTTTCCCACCTAGACTTCTTTTCTTGCCCCATTAAAAGGCTGGAAGTCGTACAGCAAACGTTTGTTTCTCCTTCTGCATCTGTTTTTACAGTTTTTCCTCTTGAACTATGAGGACTACAGTGACACATAGCCAGCCAACTCTTTCCATTATTAAGTCGTAGACTTCCCCTCATGTCTGTTTCTGCAGTGCTAGCCATTAACAGGAGATTACTCCTGCCTGATTTAATATTTTATAATGAACTAGGTGCAGCTGCATGAGGGCACCCTGTGTGCACACTTAAAAGTACAAATGAAACAGACAGATGAAAGATGGACAGGCAGGATTTATCTGTCATTAATGTCTAGATTCTACCACGTAGTCATTAATCCTAATTAAATTCTTCACAGAGAGGGTGGGGAGGCACTGGCACAGGTTGCCCAGAGAAGCTGTGGATGCCCCATCCCTGGAAGTGTTCAAGGCCAGGCTGGATGAGGCTTTGAGCAACCTGGTCTAGTGGAAGGTGTCCCTGCCCATGGCAGGGGGGTTGGAACTAGATGATCTTTAAGGTCCCTTCCAACCCAAACCATTCTGTGATTCTATGATTCTATCCCTAAGGAAAACTTTGTACTTGGATATTTATTCTTATATCACCACAACATTCTTTTCCTGTTTAATTCTGTTTTTCTATATCTGTGTACTTCTTCCCAGGCAGGTGCAGGATGAATGAGCTGTCACTTAAAATATTACAAGAACTGATGTAAGAAGCTGTACATTATTATGAATAGTAGTTCTGCATCTCTGTTTCAAAACTTCTCCTTTCTCTTAGGGGTAAATAAGTTGTGGGTTGTACATTCAGGAGAAGCTTTTCAGCTGATGTCGAGTCATATGAATACAAAGAGTTGTTTTTGTTTGTTTTCTTTTAATGTAGAGTTTAGTGCATAGTCAAAGCCTTAAATTATGCATATAAATTGGAGAAATATCCAGATATTTCTACTTGAAAAATTCTGCAGAAATTATTTAAATTCTGCGTAATTATGTAGACTGGGCGAAAATTGTCTTTCAAATGCACAGAATTTGTCAAACACGGATCTACTAGATTTGCTTGGATCCATTGTGGAATGTATATATGCCATAAATTTCTGGGTTTTTTTTATTTCAGACAAAGGAAAGAGCTGTTTCTGTAGTTGTTTACCAGCCAGGAATTCTTTTTATGCACACTCTTTAAGGAAAGAGTTGAGCTAACAAAGCTGCTATCCTGGAGGTGAAAATCTGGTTTCTTATATTGAATAGGTAATTGTATGAAATGGAGAATAAATACTGGTACTATAAGAGAAACAAGTATATCTGCACCAGTGACCTACTGAGAATCAAAACCTTGGTCAAATCAGGTGTACTTCCACTGAATGTATTCATATTTATGTATAACTTTTTGTATTATTTTGTCATAGTCATTGTCCTGTAAATATGAAATTGCATTAGAATATCTGAAAAAAAAAAAATTTTAAAATGCTGCTTGTTATTGGTTTATTGGTTTGTTTTTAAAAAATAACTTGTCATTATGTGGGAAGCTATTTTTTAATTGACAATACTTCCGCATGTTTTGGGGATATTTTCCCCACTGTCTACCTTCTTTTGCTACTTATATTAACTGAGCTGCAAGGCTACTAACCTCCTTTACAGAGAGAGTAACTAGTCATAGGATTTTCACAGCTAAAATTTTACTCAGGATAGTTGATGCCATTGGAAAGTCCAGGTCATACAAGGCAATAGTTCAACTAAAAAACTTGTACTAAACTAAAACTAAATAACAGGCTGAAGAAAGAACATAGACAAAATAACTCAGAAATGTCTGTCAAGCAGAAGTTGTGAAGCAGACTAGGGAAAATAATTATTTGCGTTTTGTTTCCTACAGTGTGCCTAACCCATGCTTCATATCAGGGGTCTGCTTTCCATGAGCCATGAACTCTATGCTTCCCATCACAAAGGTAAAACAGGACAGCTTTAATTTGGATGTTTATGGTACAGGAAGTCATGAAAACCTGCACACAGTGTACATAGCATTTTTGTACAATCAACAGCAAGATTTAAAGTCTAGGGTGGCTGATTTGCACATTTTCCATCAGATCCTTGCAAATGCAATCAAAACAAACCACTACAATTTAAAAGTTCCAGCAGCGACTCAGCTGTTTTATATATATATATCCCTAAAAAAAAAAAAACACCAAAAAACCCCAAACAAACAAACAAACAAACAAAACCAAACAACAAACCCAACATAATCAATTTTGGACTAAATGAGCTTTTATTTTACCCAATCCCATACAAATTTTATTTTCCTTAAGTATCTGCATTATGGTCTCTGAAACAAATTGTCAGACACTATAAGATGATTCTGAAAGTGAGTTTATTGCTGCCAGACAAAGATTCTCACTTGGAAAAGAAATCCTTGAAAAGAAAGCTCTTGGACAAACTCAAACACAAAAAGGAAGCTGACAGAGGGTGGAAGCAAGGACAGGTAGCCTGGGCAGAATACAGAGAAACTGTCAGATCAGCCAAGGATCAGGTTAGGAAAGCTAAAGCTCTGATAGAATTAAATCTGGCCAAAGATGTCAAGGGCAACATAAAAAGCTTCTATAGGTATATAGGTGATAAATGAATGACTAGGGAAAATGTTGGCCCTTTCTGGAAGGAAATGGGAGACCTGGTCACCCAGCTTATCATAGAATCACAGAATGGTGTAAGTTGAGAGGGTTCTCAGAGATTATCCAGATCTAACTTCCCTGCCATGGGCAGGGACACCTTCTACTAGACCACGTTGCTCAAAGCCACATCCAGCCTGGCCTTGAACACTTCCAGGGATGGGGCATCCACAGTTTCTCTGGGCATGCCATGGGCAGGGACACCTTCTACTAGACCAGGTTGCTCCAAGCCTCATCCAGCCTGGCCTTGAACAATTCCAGGGATGGGACATCCACAGCTTCTCTGGGCAACCTGTTTTCAGTGCCTCACCACCCTCTCCATGAAGAATTTCTTCCTGATGTCTAACCTAAATCTACCCAGTTTCAATTTAAACTCATTACTCCTTGTTCTGTCACTACAGGTCCTTCTGTAAAGTACTGCCCCCAGCTTTTCTGTAGCTTCCCTTCAGGTACTGGAAGGTGCTATAAGGTCTCCCCGGAGCCTTCTCTTCTCCAGGCTGAACAAGCCCAACTCTCTCAGCCTGTCCCCATAGCAGAGGTGCTCCAGCCCTCTGAGCATCTTTGTAGCCTCTTCTGGACTCACTCCAACTAGTCTATATCCTTCTGATGTTGTGGGTTCCACAGCTGGATGCAAAGCTAAAGGCAGCTAAGATACTCAAGAAGCCTTTTGCCTCATTGCCTCGGTCTTCAGCGTCAAGTGCTCAAGCCACACCACCCAAGTGGCATAAGGGAAAGGCAGGGACTGGGAGAATGAACTGCCCACTATAAGAAAAGACCAGGTTCAAGACCATGTAAGGAACATGAACATGCTAAGGGAAAGGCAGGGACTGGGAGAATGAACTGCCCACTATAAGAAAAGACCAGGTTCAAGACCATGTAAGGAACATGAACATGCACAAGTCCATAGGACCTGATGAGATGCATCTGAGGGTCTTGAGAGAATTGGTGGATGAAACTGTCAAGCCACTCTCCATCATATTTGAGAAGTCGTGGCAATCTGGTGAAGTTCCCCTTGAGTAGAAAAAGGGAAATGCATAACCTGCATTTTTAAAAGGGGAAAAAAGGAGGACCAGGGAACTACAGGCCAGTCAGTCTCACCTCTGTGCCTGGCAAGATCATGGAGAAGATCCTCTTGGAAACTGTGATAAGGCACATGGAAAAGAGAGAAGTGATTGGTGACAGCCACCATGGCTAGGGGTAAATTGTGCTTGACCAAACTGGTGAACCTCTATGATGAGTTTACAGTGTTGGTGGATAAGGGAAGAGCTACCAATATCATCTACCCAGACTTTTGCAGAGCATTTGACACTGTCCTGCATGACATCCTTGTCTCTAAATTGCAGAGACATGGACTGAGGGGTGGACCACTTGGTGGATAAGGAATTGGTTAATTGGTCGTACTCACAGATTTGTGATCAATGTCTCAATGTCCAAGTGAAGAAGAGTGATGAGTGGCGTTCCTCAGGGGTCAGTATTGGGACTGGCATTGTTCAACACCTTTGTTAGTGACATCGATGTTGGGTGGAGTGCATCCTCAGCAGGTTTGCCAACAACACAAATCAGTGTGGTGTGATCAACAAGCTGGAAGAAAGAGATACTATTCAGAGGAACCTTGACAGGCTGGAGAGATGGGCCCAACCCAGTGGTATGAAGTTCAACAAGACAAAGTGCAAGGTCCTGAGCATGGGTCGAGGCAATCCCAGACACCAGTACAGCCTGGGTGGAGAATAGATTGAGAAGATCCCTGAAGAAAAGGACTTGAGGGTGTTGGTTGATGAGATCAACATGAACCAGAAATGTGTGCTGGCAGCCCAGAATGCAAACTGTATTATGGGTTGCATCAAAAGAAGCATGGTCAGCAGGTCAAGGGAGGAGTTTTTCCACTTCTGCTCTGCTCTTGTGAGACCCCAGTTGCAGTACTGTACTCAGTTCTGGGGCACACCACCTAAGAACATGGACCTTGTGGTGTCAGTGCAGAGGAGGTCACAAAGACAATCAGAGGGCTGTAGCACCTCTCCTGTGAAGAAAGGCCAAGAGAATTGGTCTTGTTCAGTCTGGAGAATAGAAGGCCCCAGGGAGACCTTCTAGAACTTTCCAGTACCTGAAGCAGGCTGCAGTAATGCTGGAGGGAGACTTTTTTGCAATGGCCTGTAGTGATAGGACAAGGAGTAATGGGTTTAAACTCTAAGAGGTTAGTTTGAGGTTAGACATAAGGAAAAATTTCTTCATGAAGAGGGTGCTGAGGCACTGGAACAGGTTGCCCAGAGAAGCTGTGGATGCCCCATCCCTGGAATTGTTCAAGGCCAGGCTGGATGAGGCTTTGAGTAGCCTGGTCTAGTGGAAGGTGTCCCTGCCCATGGCAGGGGGGTTGGAACTAGATAGTCTTAATGTCTCTTCCAACCCAAATAATTCCATGATTCTATGAAATTCAAACCCAATGAATTCCTAGCATTCTTAATTTGTTTAAACTGTCTGCTCCTACCTGACTAAAGGTGCTTATAAGTTCTTATTCTGCTTTCTATGGCTACAATGAATTTTTTAATCCAGTTCAAAACAAGCATTACATTTCATTTCATGCACCTAGAAATAAGGAAAGTCTGTTTTCTGTCTGTAAACAAATTACTAAACATCAGAGAATATGTCTGAAGGTCCCTTCCTATTTTTGTGGTCCTTGATCTGGAGTAGGTAACCCTTTCCTTCATGGCACCTGCAAGTACATTAGGATTCTTGGATGCATGTATAGCAGTCATGATCAATGCTTTGGTCTGTTGGTGGAAACAAGTAAGATGCAGGTAGTGTGATACTCTCTTTACAGGTGCCATGGCTTAATAGAAGGGCAGCTGCATCTTGCATCCGAGCTTTCAATAGCCTTTTGAGGGTATTGTATAGAGTACCAAAATTATTTAGTCTAAAAGTTACATGTGCCTGACCCACTGTGGTGCGCCTGACCCTTAATGAAAAGCTTGTCAGATACAGATCAATATAAATGCTTTCCATCAGGAGAACCAAATAGAAATATGAGAACAGTCCAGATTCAAAAAGCAGTCCCAAATTACAAACCTAGACTAACCCTTTCAATAACAGGGACAGGAGCTATCCTTGTTATAGTCTCAAATACTCACATATATCCCTTTTTGTTAGACCTAATAATCTTCAGTGCCTAGTAATCTAAAAGTGCCTTTTACACCCTGGAAATTTTTCATCCTTCCTCACAAGACAAAAAAATTAATAAGAGCACAATGCTGTTGGTGTTCAGCATGGACTCATTTGCCTGTAGACATGTACTTTATGTAGTTCCCACTGACAAGCAGGTTGACGGGTTTTAAGTAAAATAAAAATCAATCTTTCTTGTTAAATGAGATTTTTCACAAATACCAGTATACTTTGTCAGAACTCAAACTACCCTGTTCTGTTAAATGAGTGTTGTCAAAAATAAATTTTCACAATACAATTTATAATGTACTTACATTGAAATAAGCAAATTCAACAAACAAGCCAGACCATTGTCTCTCATTAGTCTTCATAGAATGTACTTCAAACATCCCACAGTTTTAATGATGAAGCAGTTTAACATGTTGCTTTCAATGTGATGTAAAAAGTCTAATTGCTTTCCTTTTATTAGAAATTATCATGAAAGCATGAGAACATACTCAAATCCAGAAACCATAAAAGAGTGATACCACATGCTCTCCAGCCCTGCTAAGGGCTGATGCTAAGGCCAGTGCCATAGTTAAGTACCGTTGCTGAGAGGCCAGAATGGCTGTTGATATGCCTTTTGCCTGCCTGTTTCACTTACTTTTTCAAACAGATTTCTAGTTCCACTGACAGTTTTGGAGCACATGCTGAAAGTATTTGACACTATTTCCAAGGTAGGGGCTGTATTTTCATGCTTGTTTCTGGACTCATGGGAAACCATCCTTGAATCCTCCTTGAACTTTTACAGTGCCCAGGCTTTACCCTGGAATATGTACGCCTTCTAGGAAATCATCTTCTAGAAATCACATCAGGTTAAAGAGCTAATTTCTATTGCACATATACACTCCAGGCACAACAGCACAACAGCCATCTTACCATTTTTTACATGGAGCTGTATATTTTGCCACTGAAGAAATATGACTACTTCCATAATTCATTCGGCAGGTGCTAATGAATAGGGAAGATGCTTCAAATTCCTTTTCATTGAATTCCGTCCCTCTAGCTAAGAACCTTTGCTCTATGGTCTTTTAGAAACAAACCAAACCAAACTAAACCAAACAAAACCAAACCAAACCAAATGAAAAAAACATGATACTGAATATTGTTATTGATGTAATCTGATGAAATTTGATTTCTCAGGAAAAAAAAAAAAAAAGGAGACAAAAACTGCCAGAAAGAATCTCTGTCATTTTATAACTTTCCTGCATTCCTGACGGCACGTTTAAGACAAATGGATGCCAATAAAACCCATGGGAAATATGTAACTAATACTACCACTCCCCTGTTGAGAAAGGTACATTGTTTTAAGTGCTGCTCTTCTATATATGCAATATCCTGTTGTTGTTCCCCAAATGCCCCCAGAAGATGGGTGATAAGATGATTTAAAACAGTTATAAGCAAGTCTTTTTTGACTTCATCCAGGTATTTTTTTTTTTAATTTTACACTGGTGTGAGAAAGTCTACATAACTATTGATGATACACTTCCTGATATTATGTGCAACGTATAGGTGAACAAGCACGTTGTCCTGCAAGTTAAAGGATGTTTAATGATTGACCATCCAGTGGAAGGAAAATGAAAAAAAACTAACCCTGAATTTGGACTTTTCCCAATATATCAAATTCTGTCTGCTCTTCCAAGACAGCTTCTTTTTCTAATCCAATGGTGAGCCATAATGGCAATTAATTTGCAAGAAGAAATCTCTGCTGCAATGTTTACAGAGGTAAAACAGCCAACTCTGTTTTTAAAGCTGAAATTCCCAATTCAATTTCCACTTCCTCTGAGCTCACTGACATCAAGAGAATTGTATTTGCATAACTCCCCTGTTACTAAAAAAAACACTAGACTCCACATGCAAGTCAGTGGTGGCTTTTAGTTCATTTGGTTATTACTCTCCTGCAGTGTGCTTAGGGGAACACTGCACTGTGCTGTACTGAGTTTTGTCTGTACTACTACTTTCACAGGGATAAAAGTGAGAGTACACATAAGCAAATTAAATACAAGGGTTTGCAGAAGCTGTTAATAACATAATACAACAGACAGTAACAGGTAAATCTGTCCCTATTTGTTTTCAGACACAGTAGCAGAAATATTTGCAAAACAGGGGAGCAGAAGGTTGCAATGGGGCAACTGGGGATGGGGAGTGAGGCAGGAAGTTGTGGGGTTTTTCAGATGACAATTTAAAATGTCCCAGTCAGTATCTTTCTAGAGGCAAGGCTATCCTTTTTTTCAGCTTGTAATTATAGTGACACAAAATAGGCAGACAGTGGTAGTCAGTCTGCACCCAAAAATCTATTAAAACACCCTGAACAACTTTGATCTTTATTAATAAAATGCTAGAAGTCTGCATAAAGTGACAAGACAACAAAAAAATCCCAGCAACAAAGAATTATTGTGTTATTCTTCTGTATGAAATCAGAGTGCTGGTTGCAGTAAGGGATGGTCTAATCAGTGAGGAAAAAAAATGTTCAGGTCAGCCTCACTGAATGACAACCTGGCAGAAAAGACATTTCAACATCTTCCTACCATTTCCTGCAGTTGATTGTAATGGCTGTTGATTGCAATGGTAGTTTGAGCCATTTTATGTTATGGGAATTGCCAAAATCTGTATTGTACGAGGACACATAAGTTTACAAAAATACTCATTATGAATTGCAGCTAATGCAATCTATAGCATTCCTAAATATTAGATGGAAGCAATCTCTTACCACGCTTTTCCACTCCTTTCTGCATTTGTCTGTCTTCCCCTATGCTATTACATTAATTACCTGCTTTGCACTGTTCATACTAAGGATCATTGTGCAGGTTCCAGGGTTGTCCCTCGTAGAAGTAAAGACTGTTATAACCTAAAAGCAGAGTACCTGATATTATGTAAATCACATTCACCAAAGTTTATGCAAGAATCACACTTCTGACCTCCAGATGACACATCATTACAAAAGGAACATTTGAAAATGGCTTCTGTTTTTATGGCTGTTTCCAGGATGCTGATTTTTTCAGCTGAAATTTTACATTATTTTATAGTTGAGATAAAACACTACAAAGCAACCTAAAAAAATTTTTTCTCTGACTTCCTCGTGGCCTGCTCCTCTCTATCAATATTTTCTTCTGATTTTCTCCCTGCTAGAACAGAGAAAGTTATCCTTTAACATCATTTGTCTCTACCATACAATATACAGTTCTAACTCTACCAGCATTTCTTATGTTTGTGTTCCTGTCTATGATTGTGCAACCAGCCTGAAAGCTTATGGTGCCATTGTATCATGATTTACTGTAGTAGACTTTTCACATATACTTTTTTTTGTAAATAAAATTGAAAAGTAGTCTAGTTTTAAGATCGTAAGATTTGCCAGACTGTCCTTGAAGGCAACTTTTCAGTCTGTTGCATATCTACAAATGTGGTTTCCAAGAGTGTTTTTAACTTTTGAACATCACATCAACTTACTCAAATAATCTGTCTTGGAAGAGTTTAAAATGCATATCATGAAGAAGAAAGATAAAATTGAAATTGAAGATTCTTCAGCCATAATGGGTATATCCGGTAGACAGAAGTCAGGAGAAAAGGTAGATTAGTGAAAATGTTTTGGCTATGAATCCTAGAAAAGGTGTATAACCCCAACAAGTGCTCCAAAATGAGCATTAAGACGTCATGTTAGAAGGCTCTTAGGTATACATCAGTCATGTATTTTAATGGGACTTGTTAGAACTCATAAGAAAACTTGCTGATCCCTTCTGTTCTAATTGCTTCTGTTTTATTTAAATAGTCTGTAGTTGTGGAGAGTTGGTATGGCCACAGCATGACACTAATCAATAAATATGTGCAGCTGTTATGGAAAAAAATCTGTCTGAAAAATTGAAAAACATGATTCCATTATAATTCTCAAGACTGAGACTAGCTTTATTAGGGGGAGCCTAAAAGGTATTGATTTTCATAGTTTCAAATTTTCAGAATTTTCAAAAAATATTTTTTCCCTGTCTCTTCCCTGCCCCCTGTCTTTTATTTTTCTTAAGAAAATTAGTACATCTGTAGGTAAAAACAAAACCAACCAAACCCCAGAACTTTCAGTTTTCTTTTTTAATATTCTTATGATTTCTTTTCTGAAAGCCGTAATTTGCACAGGAAATCTATAAAGCTTCATGGTTTTCTAGTGCATCGTCAGTGA
>NW_010258436.1:11027-18148 GCF_000690775.1 Eurypyga helias
AATGCAAAACTCAAAATTAAACAAGCTGGTTTTTTTAGGAAATATTTTAACTTCTTAGCCAAAGATGCATTTATCCTAAAAAAAAAGTGGGTTTTGACCCTTATTATGCATATTTTTCAACAGAAACACTTCCAACTACCGTTGATAATAAAGGGTTTCAGCAATGAACAGATTCTTTATCATGCAATAACAGGCAAGGTAATGTTCATGTTCCATGCTAGAGGTAGTCATTACTAGAGTAGTCATTACTGTTTGCCTAATGCCTAAAGGAGTCTCCCCCGTGACACTCCATGTCTGCAAGGGCACAGCCTGCCCTCTCACCACGAGCTGAGGGGAATCTCTGTTCCAGCCACCTCCTACCGCCCTTCCACACTGACCTGGGTGTCTCTCACATCCCACCCCTCTGTCTGCTGCAGGTTCCACTGCAAGTGTTTTTGGTTTTCCTCTTAAGTATGTTATGTTACCACAGAGGTGCTATCAACATTGCTGACTGGCAGGGCTGTGGCGAGGGATGGGTCCAGCTTGGAGCCAGGGAAGCTTTCAGCAACTTCTCACAGGAGCCACCCCTGTAGCCTGTCCCCCCCTACCAAAACCCAACACACTGTCCTCTCTGTGATGACCGATAACTACCTGTATTCTGCATGCTGTGGCTTTTTTTTGTACAACAGCAGCACATAATCAAAGCTGACAGCTGTACACTCAAACAAAATTCTTCTGTGTTCAAGCCTGGAAAGAACTGGAAAAACACAAAGAGAAACATGCAACTGGCATAGAGCTAAAGAAATACTGTGTTATGCTTTCTCACTATTGAAAAAAAACTTACTGTAAGAGACTCTTATAAAGGGAAGAACCCCAAATAATTTTTGCAAAGCTTTTTTTTCCTTCAAAAAGTATCTAAAAGAAAGAGGAAGTTCTTTTTTTTTTTTTTTTGGTGACAGTATACATTTTGATCTGATTTGAAAGTAGTCAAGGGCAAGAACAGAAGGAAAAAGCACTTTTGATTTTAGGTCTACACCAAAGCTCAGTGACTACGCTAGAAGACGACTCAGGAGCCTAAGAGGAAATCAGAGAAAGAGAAAATTGGCCACAACCAACATGTAAAACCCCACACAGACTTCTAAAACATCAAGAAAATCTGAAATAGAATTTGATTCCACTGTGCTTCCTCCTGCTGCTCTTACTGTTGAACTCAGTGGTACTGAGAAAACCAGATTACAATGCTGTGCTCACTGCTAAATCAAATGCCAGGACTGCCTGAATTAGAAAAAATTCTGAATCTGCTTTTTTACCACACATACCAAAAATAACAAAACAAGAACAATAACAAAAAGTAAAAAAGCACATTATTGTAGACTTTAGACTATATGAGGGGCAGACTTTTCCATCAGAAATCGTTGTCACTTTCTATATAGTAACATCCTACCAGGACATGCCTGGACAAATGTAACTCTAAAGGTTTTTTTCAGATCACCTTACTCAAGTAAATCAATTTTTAAGCTATATCTGTGTAAATATCCTAATGACTTACAATGTCTTATTCCTGGCTTCAGGAGGACCCATTTCTTAAAATTCTGTTCTACCTCTGATCCATGAAACTTAGGGACATCAGGAACTTGCTTACATTTCAAATCAAATTGGATTAAAATGATTGTAGCTTTGTAATTTTGGGTAAAATTTTATGAAAGCTTGCATACTAATCAAAATAAGGAGTAGTCAATTTTTTTTTTTTTTCCCTAGTCTCATATTTCCATTCTTACAATATCTTTTTGACTGCATTGACACTTACAGAAAAAATCTTCTTTTGTTTCAGCATGCACATAATTTTGTCTGTATAGAGGGGCATGATATTTTATCTTTATTCAGCAGCACTGGATGTTGGATATTAAGGTTTGATATTCTGAGAAGAGGGAAATGCGTGTGTTAACATTAAAACACAGGTGAATAAGAAAAACTAGATTTGTAAACATATGAGAATCAGGGCAAGCTGCAGGTACTGCAATATTACATACAATTATGTCAGTACCTGAGGGCGGGCTTAGCTTTTCTCTACTAAAGGAATCAGAGAATAGCAATAAAGAATATGAGAGTTTAGTAAATAGTTCCAGGAAGAACCAGGGAGCACAGTTTCCATTCACTTTCCCATTTGGTGAGAAAAGATTAATAGAATGGTTATTGTTCATTCCTGTTTTTAGGTCTGGTATTGTGACTAGGTAACATTGCTCATTCTGTAAAATAACAGTCCCCAGTAATTTTGTGGTTGATTTTGGTTTCTGGTCTGGTGAGACCCCACCTGGAGTGCTGCGTCCAGCTGTGGAGCCCCCAATATCAGAAGGATATTGACCACTTGGAACGAGTCCAGAGGAGGCCACGAAGATGCTCAGAGGGCTGGAGCGCCTCTGCTATGGGGACAGGCTGCAAGAATTGGGCTTGTTCAGCCTGGAGAAGAGGAGGCTCCGAGGAGACCTCATTGCAGCTTTCCAGTACCTGAAGGGGGCCTACAAGGGTGCTGGGAGAGGACTTTTTACAAGGGCCTGTAGTGACAGGACAAGGGGTAACAGGGACAAATTGAAAACAGGGAGGTTTAGATTAGGTATCAGGAAGAAAGTCTTCACAGAGAGGGTGGTGAGGCACTGGAACAGGTTGCCCAGAGAAGCTGTGGATGCCCCATCCCTGGATGTCTTCAAGGCCAGGCTGGATGTGGCTTTGAGCAACCTGGTCTAGTGCAAGGTGTCCCTGCCCATGGCAGGGGGGTTGGAACTCGATGAACTTTAAGGTCCCTTCCAACCCTAACCATTCTATGATTCTATGATTCTATGTCTTTTTCATTAGGTAGCAGTTGACAGACATTCATTCTCTTCTCATTTTTTTTTTCCTGAGGCCAAACAAACCTAGCTTTCGGATACTCCTTGCATGACCTGTGCTGCAACATCCTGACCAGCTTGGTAGCTTCTGCTGGTCTCACTCCGGTATACACATGTCTTCTATTGGGAACCTAACAATGATACAGCCCTCCAAATACGGTCTCACAATTGTCAAATAAGCAGGAAGAATCACTTTCCTTGATTTGTTTGCTACACTTTTGCTATCACTTGAAGCCATGTATGCAATTATCCTGCAGACTTTTAAATCCAGTTGTGTGCCCGCCTTTAAATATCTATCTTCTTAATTTATACTTTTCCCTTTTTGGCTAAGATTTTGGAAGGGTCAGTGGTCAATAATTCAGGATATTTTTCAGTTAAGGATGGCTTTCCATTGGTGACACTGAATCTGTTAGTGCTTAATGTTGACTGAAGGAATGAATACAGACACAGAACAGTAGTTTAATATGCTGAGATGTTGGTAATGTTACCAGAACATGTAACCAGAACATACATCTAAGATGTATGCTCTTTTAATGCTTCAGGAAGTGATACTTCTAGCCAAGACACATTCTTTTACTAGCTAAATCTGAACAATTTAACTTTGTATTTACTATCACATAGATAAGGACTGGCCTTTCTTTTTTAACTGCTGAAAAGGTGACATATCAATGTTTTATTTTCTTTGTATCTGCAGTGTACCTTAATGTTTGCTGTATGCACAGCAGTGAGGAAACATCATGTTTCCTCTTAAACTGTGAGACAAAACAACATGCAGAAGACTATTTAATCTTTCTTAAGATGACATTAATTTCAACTGTCCACTTCCACACACATAACAATGTTTACTCGAAACCCTCTGCATTCACTTTTACTTACCCACTACCTCAGATTGAGCTTCCTATTCATTCATTGTTACTTGAGTTTCATGCTGCTAAAAGCAAATTTGGACAAGGATCCAGAATAATTTGATATACATATCTGTTAACAGATGACCCTCTCACAGGGCTCTTCTATCAAATGACATAATTTAAAGCTTGAATGGCTTTCCTGTGAGTGGGTTGCTTCAAGTTGGATTTTTCTCATTTGGAAATACAGCTGTGGAAACTCAATCAATCAAACAATGCATGTTTGTTGTGAAAGTACAGGTCATTGATACAGAACACTTCCCTTTATATTTAAAACAGAAAGGAAGAGAGACTTCAAGCACACATTTTTCAGCTAATCATTTTAATTTAACTTATTGGAAGTATTATTGGGCTAGGCTGCTACCAAAAAAGATTTACTCTGGGCACTTGAAATATTAGTTAGACTAAGATATTAATTATGTTACTGGACAGAAATATATCTTCCTTCTTGTGTGAATGAAGATATGATCTTGGAAAATAAGGGTTTTTGTAATATATCTCTCTATATATTTATTATACATGTTAATACTGCTGTGTGGCAGCGGCAGCTGGAATAGCTGCTATTGACCATTAAGTTCTGAGAAAAAATGGCCTTGAGCTGTCTACATTTTAGTGATTTTGACCTTGGTGAGAATTTGGCAGAAGAGTCAGCCCTTAAATATCTAGTATTTTACCTGTACTAAGAGATTTAGGGGGGAATCAGACAGGTTTGAGATTAACACATTCACTACAACTGCAGTCATTTAGAGAGAATCTCCTTCCACATTATTCATTCATATTTTTGAGTAGTGTTACTGCTTTACTTGTATTTTTGTTGGGGTTTGTTTGTTTTTCCCTGGAGTTATAAATTTCCTGCTTCCTTTGTACCTGTTTTTACTGCTATGCAGTAATCATCTGTCACATTATACATGAGATTATGATTTTCTTGACAACCCTGGATGGAGACAACCTTTACTGTGCAGGCACAGAAAGCACACCCACAGTTGTAGTCACTACAGGCAGGATCTTCAGTCCCAATGTTCTTGTAAGGGTGTCCTAGCATCAGACTACAGAGGTTTTTTTTTTCTGCATGCACAGCCCAGAATAATGAGGGGCCTTGAAACCTGTGGAATGGTTAACATGAAGTTTCTGGTGATAGTACCCCTCAGAGACACTTGGAATTTTACAAATAGTGTTTTTCAAAGTCTATAGCTGAATCCTTAACCAGGATCTTTTCTATTTCATTACGGTGTTAGAATTACAAGCTCAAGTATTACCAGGAAAACTGTTACAGGGAAGGTGGGGAAGGTATTCTTGGGTTAAGAGAAAGAAAGCTGAGTCTGGTTGACAAGTGATAAAGTCATCCACGATAACTTGGAATTCAGCCTTTTTTTAAGACTGTTTATATTTACCTTTTTCTGAAGTCCTATGTCCTTAACTCTACACTCAAGTGAATTTGCTCATTCCCATTTCCTCAAGAGTGATAGGACTGTGTTTCATGTGGTCCGAGCTTAGTTTGAACTCATGCTCTCTCTCCAAAGGTGAAAACAACCCAGACATTTTGCGATGGATCCTTCCTGATTCCAAATTGCAAGGCATCATATCCGCTTGGGTGGAAAACAAAGTGGGGAACAATTTCACACACAAGAAAATAAAGGCTTTCTATTTTTCACATTGAAACCTGGAAATTTATTGCACAAATCTTTCAAAGGCTTAGCAATGTTGAAGTTTTCTCTTTTTCTTCACAAAATGTGTCTTCTTTCCTTTCTCTTTTTCATTTTTACTGATGCCAATATATTCTTGATTTTCTGTAATTTTTGAAATAGTCAAAAATAACGTAAATGCATTATGAAGCAATAAACCACCTGTATGATTACACAGCTTTCTAAAAATAAAAGAATACACATGGATAATGTTTCTTGATTGATGTTTTGCCATTTTTTTATTTTTAAAAAGTTGAGAAAACATTATTTTTTGGTAAACTCCACCAGTTCTGCTGTACCAAAAAAGAAATTCCAAGTGTTCTCTGGTCAATAACTAGACAACATATTTTTGGAAATTAACAGCATTTGCAGACAAATTATTAAGAAACAAGGAAAAAGGCTTGTAATTTTTTGTGTGTGTTAAAACTTGCTGATTAGTAGATTATTCTCCATTTTTCTTTTGTTGCACTTACTCATTAGAGAATATCTTCTGCTGTAGCTCATTTGTAATGAATTAGATTAAATGATAAAAGATGATTCAGAAAGTGTTAGATGAGTTAGTGTAGATGGGAGGATAAAGGACACCCAGCCTGCTCATTTTGTCTGCGAAGGTTAGACTATAAATAGCTGTCTTTTGCCCTCCAATACACACATTCGGTTCCCATTGAAGTCAGCAGTACAGAAATCAATGGAAACTGTGTACGAAACAGAGCAGATTTTTTATTCAACTGAATGCTTTGTACTTAGTGTAGGGAGATCTGGAGATTATAAGAAATCTGAAATGTTCAGAATAGTGATATAATCTATAAATCCACCTAATCCTGCTGTGTGTATTTGATGGTACTGGGGCATTCTTAACATATGTATAGAATTCACACTGGAACAGGTTTCGAATAGACATATCTATAAATACACATAGTATATTTCACTTGTATTATACATGTTATATTTTATAGAGGAAAATAGAGGATGAATTTCTACTATTCCTTTATTCTATGAATATTCTTCCTATTTTTAAAATCTTGTACTTGTATTAGACTGCATTATTCCTCTCACTCGGACTGTATTATTACTCGTTCAGATTTTCAAACTTTTCTTGCACAGTGACACAAGATTCAGCCTTATTTAGATATGTTAGAATGCCTGGAAAAATAACACTAAGAGATAGCACACCAAAAAACATATTAAAAAAATGCTTACTATATTTCTGTCTGCCTTCTTCACATCAATCTTCAGAACACAGAAAGAGTTCATGTAAGGCTTGTTTTGGCCAGGAATGAGTTGTACCAGAATAAACTGGTGCCAAAAGTGTGGATTTTGAACAAGCAGATGGTTTAAACTGGAATATGGGAGTCTCTGTGTTTTCCTTTATGGACTCTGTAATTATGAATACCATCTGTGAACGTAGTCTTAAATCTGTTTGCTGCTAAAACCACAAACTGATCTTTGCTTTCGTGTTATATTTTCACCCTATTTTACCCTGTGACTGAGAGGCCTGTTGGACAGGCTACTAGTAAACTACTATTATATGGAGGTGATTCTCTCTAGAGATGCAAACGTTTTTCCAGACTAGAAGCTGTCTCACACTGTGAAAAGCTAGTTTGTCCAGACATAAGTCTGCAATGACCTGTTGCAGCTGGTAAAAAGCGTATGTTGTTGTGGTTTAACTCCAG
>NW_010258437.1:0-6648 GCF_000690775.1 Eurypyga helias
TGTCCTGGGAAACCAGCTCTCCCGTCTTCTTCTGCAGAAGGCCCACATTTTGCCTGGTATTCTTTTTATCCTCTGAGAACCTATAGGAGCTCTTCTTGTTGGCCTTGATGTCTCTGGCCAGGTTTAATGCTGTCAGGGCTTTAGCTTTCTTACACTGATCCCTGACTTCTTGGACAACTTCCCTGTAATCCTCCCAGGGTACCTGTCCCTGCTTCCACCCACTGTAGGCTTCCTTTCTGCACTTCACTTTGTCCAGGAGCTGCTTGTTCATCCACACAGGCCTGTGGCTGGGTTTTACCAAATTTCCTTTCAGGCACAGCTCCTGAGCTTGGAGGAGAGAAGGTCCTTTGAATATTTGCCAGCTTTCTTGGGCCCTTCTTCCCTCCAGGGCTTCTTTCCAGTCAGCTCCCTGAAGAGGCCAAAGCCTGCTCTCCTGAAGCCCAGGGTAGCGAGCTTGCTGTGCACCCTTCTCACCCCTGTAAGGATCTCGAACTCCACCATTTCACGGTCTCTGCAGCTGAGGCTGCCCTTGAGCTTCATGTTCCCCATCAGCCTCTCCGTGGTGGTGAGAACAAGGTCCAGCACAGCACCCCTACTTGTGGGCTCTTCTATGACTTGGATAAGGAAGTTGTCATCAACACATTCCAGGAAGGAAGTTGTCATCAACGCTTGCTTGTTCCCTGTTGTGTTGTCCCTCCAACAAATATCAGGGTGGGTGAAGTCCCCTGTGAGGACCAGAGTTTATGACCGTGAGGCTGCTGCTATCTGCCTGTAGATGGGCATCATCCACTTGCTTGTCCTGGTAGAGTGACTTGTAGTAGGCTCCTACCCTCTTCCTGCCCTCCGTTTAATCCTGACCCGTAAGCTGTCAGCTCCTCAGCCATGCCCAGGTGGAGTTCCACGACCTCCAGCCGGTTTCTGACACAGAGAGTAATCCCCCCTCCACGTCTCCTCTGCCTGTTCTTCCTGAAGAGCCTGTATCCTTCCATTCTGACACTCTAGCCATAGCAGCCATCCCACCACCCGTGATGCCAGTGAGGTCACAGCCCCGCAGGCATGCGCACGCCTCTAACTCCTCTTGTTTATTTCCCGTGCTCTGTGTGTTCTCATTGAGGCATTTAAGATGGGCCCCCGATGAAGCTGGCTTGCTGACTGGAGCAGCTGGAATTCTCTTGTTTGCCATCTGCTATCCTGGTGACCTGTGATTCTTCTCCAGGCTCCGGGCATCTGTTGGTGGCACTAATGGTTTTGCCCCTGATTTATCTTGGGTATTGAACAGGCTGGAGACTAGTGTGTGTGTTTCACTAAGGATTTAGCAGATTGGCAGACTCTGCAGCAAAGGACAAATGTAACCTTAAGTGGGATATGTATCTGTGTATCCAGGTTCTTTTCCGTCATCCTGTAACCACGGGCTCAGAAGTCACATGTCCCTTTCTGCAGTGTTGATGCTCTAAGTGGAGTTGCTTAAGGCTGAATATAAAACCTCATTACCAGTATAACTTAACTATTCTCTCTTCAGTTGCAGAAGAGTGAAGAGCACTGTCTCTGTAGCTTGTAAAACCCGTATGTGCTGCAAGAGATTTTTCTGTCCTATCTATACACACATGTATTTCCTTCCTCTTGCATAATTCATCATTGAAGAATTTACATTTCCCTGAAGTTGAGAGTTGCAGGAGTATGTTGTAATGATGAGAGAAATGGGGGCAAAAGGAGCTGACTGGCATTGGGGTTTTTTTCACCTAGTACTCTTGTAAATTTATTTACTGTACAAAAACCTCTTAACTAAGAGGCAGTTGAACTGGTGCCAGTGGAATATGACACAACCCATTTGTATTTTTATTTGAAAAAGCATTTTTCTGAGCTGCCTCAGCACAAGGTGAGCATCTGTGTGTCCCCTTCTGAACTAACAGTGCAGGGAAGCTAAGCTTTTGACTGTCCCTATGTACAGACACCCCCGCCCCCTGTTTTCCAAGTCAGTAGTTTACTGTGTCTTTGGTATGGGGAAATGTTGTGGGCAAATAAGTAATTGTTGTAGGTAAATATACAGCAGGGAGATTTCTGGTGTGGTACCAGGTACGGAGGTGTTGTCGCAGGTATTTGTAGCAGTAGCATATACTGAAAACCAGTCTCTAGTAAAGTGGATCTGATAAAATGCATACAGCATACGTTGGGATAGCTGCAGTCATTTAAAAGTAGATTGCACTATTTCTGCATAGCATGGCAAGAGGCAAGCGTGTGTGCTAAAGCACATGTGTGGCTTCACAAATCAGCATGTGGATGTCTGTCACGTGGGAATCTTTCCTTTTGAAGCAGTTGAGCAAAGGACATTTCCAAGAAACTGAGTACCCCTTTTTTAGTAACACTTTTTTTTTAATGGATGTAACAGGATACAATGACAAGGCTTTAATTATTTAATAAAAGGAACTTGGTGAGAGACTAGTTGGCCCTCATTGAGTACCAATTATTTATCTGGTCATAGGAATACCAATTATAATTCTAATTCTCCTCAGTACCATATCTTCCTTTCCAGTGGGTTGCTCTAAAGGCTTCAACCCTCAATACCATATCTTCCTTTTCAGTGGGTTGCTCTAAAGGCTTCAACCTTCATGGGATTTAGCACCACAGAATGTGAGGTGAGGCTGCATCAGGTTGTGATGTTGCTCATCACAATATCAATAATGTTATTGATGCCACATGTGCTGCTGCTTGACAGAATCATGCAAACCTAAAAGACAGGGTAATCCATTGTAGCTGAAAAGTACTTAGCTGGGAGAGAGGGCATACTGAAAGGCTGGTATGACCTTTCCGGATCATCACTCTGTTTAGTATAATTAATGAAAAGCTTCCTGCTGTACTGAAATGTCTAGGTGCTTTCCTTTGGGGAAGGGCAGCATAGAGATGTGGCTTTTGAATAGCCTAAAGGGCAAAATCTTGTTGTGAAAGAAGATCATAAAAAATTAGGCAGCTCAGGTATGCAGTGTTTCACTGTCGGATTATTGAAATTAATGTTTGTGTCACTGTTTACGTCACTGCAACATGTCTTCTGACACCTCCAGCAATTTCCCTCTTGACTGAGAATCCTTTTTCATCTTCATGATGCACCAGGAATCTTTTATTACTGCTGCAGAAGTGCTGTATGTGTGTTCATAGCTTGGCTTCGGAGGAGAGGTTTTTACAATAGGTAAAGAGCTCAGACAGCCATAATTTCCCTTTTGGCAATGCTCTGTTTGATCCTCTCTTTCAGATCAAATACACTGGAGGTCAGGGGAAGTGAGTGTAACAAACCCAAACACCGACTGACACAGCCTAAAAGCCCCCCATGTCAGTTAAATCTTTTATTCACACAATGCTGCCTCTGGTTCGCTGTTTAAAATAAATATGTCTTCAAGTTTCTGCCAACAACCAAAGCTGTCCAATTTGTGTTTAATCAGTTATTTGTCACTGTCTGGCATATTTTGCCTGAGTGGTTATTATACATTTATTTGCCTTTGTTTCCTGCCCATGTTTTGTTGAAGCAACAATAGCATGGAGACACTTGCCATGCAGAACAAGAATCTCGGTGAATCATTAAAACCTGGTTCCTTGGCTTTGTCATAATAAATCTGTATGTCTGTATGGGAAGTAAAATAGGCTGGTCACTTGCTGTATCTTCCTTTTCTGCTGCTTCCCAATGACTAGTTGCAATCTCAAATTGCTTCCTCTGAGAACCACACACAGTTGTATGACAACTAGTCCTTTAACAACCACAGAGTGAATGTAAAATTGATGTAAAATAGCCTCTGTTTAAAAATGTTCTGCTACTGTTGCCTTGTGAACACATTGTTCTTTTTAAGGCCTCCCTGATTTTAAATTGTGGGAATAAGTGTTATGGTGGTTTTGAGTATCTTTTGGAGATTTTTTTTTTTTTTTTGAGGCAGCAAAGCCTTGTAGAACTTAGATATAGCTGTATTTTTAAAACCTCTATGTAGTACACTGTGCACTGTAGAGTTACTGTAAGGCCAGACACACAATAGAGTGGAATAATATGAAGTGAATTTCTCATCTCAGCTAAGTAACCGCTTTCCAGTCATCCAGGGCTCTTCTCAACGCATCCATTTTTTCTCACTTCAAGAATATGGTTTCCATCGTTAAATATTCTCAATACCTGCCAGCAGGTCTTCCTCTACACATGGCAGGGAGAGGGTGTTCTGACAGTAATTGCTTTTAAATCTTGAGTTACCTTTATTATGAATTGTGCTGTTAATGCAGTGCTTCCTATGTACCTACTGCAGTGTGACTTTCTGGAAAATTGGTAAGTATTCAAAAATAGCTCAGTTGGTTGCTTCTAAAATTCGCAGCCACCTTCAGATCTTGTGATGGAGACAGATCTGGATTTGAATTGCTGAAGAACAGTCAGTTTCCCACGGGCTGTGTCATATTGGTGTCCTAGTAGAAAGGCCCCACGGCATTTAGAGCCTTTGGAAGGCAGCAGGCACGGAGCTTAAAGTGTGTTAAGAAATTTTTTTTGCTTTCAGCAAAATAAGCCATTTGTGAATGACTGTCTTTTTCCACTTGCTTCCAAAAGCAATGAACAGACAAATGTAGGGACAAGATCCTATGGGTGTCTTTTTTTTTGATAGCTACAGATATGAAAGCTGATGATATTTTGTGCAGAAGAATAATCTTTTGTTCTGAATATTTATTCTTGTACACAAAGAGGCAGGACTGACACCACTGTGAAATCTTCATGAAATTTTGGATAAAGACATAGCGATAACTTTTGGAGGAGGGATGTTAACAGTAGTCACCTTGCAAGACACTTTTAGGCTTAATCTCCAGTACTTAAGTGGTTTCTCACAACTCACAAAGGCTGACGTAAACACCGTGCTGCGACTTCTGTGGCTAATGTGAATCCCACAGCATCCTGCAGACCTTTAATTATGTGAGGAACTGGAGCAAAAACATTATCCCTTGATTTGAGAGTAGAGACTTGCCTTGTTTTGGGCAAGATGTGTAGCCTCCTTTAGTCCACCTGTAATAGTATCAAAATATCTAAACAAGGAGGTTTTTCAAGGAAGAGGAGATACTGTGGTGTGTTTCCACCAGTTCATGCTTGCCTGTGGTGTTCTGCTTCACCCAGTTCAAAGATGGAAATCTGCCTTTTGTATATGGCAATATTCAGTTCCAAGCTCAGCCTTTCTGGCTAGTGGTGGAGTAGACAAAACCTTTCAGATGCCCATAGAGGGTTCATTTGTTTTATTGTCTCTGATCATTCACTCTTATCTGTACAGTGAGATGCTTTAAAAGGAGCATCATTCTTCTGCATAGTTTATATCAAACAGTGAAGGTTTGCTTGATGTAAAAATTACTTGCTATATGTCAGCCATCTGTTTTTCCAGTCTTTACTGATCAGATACACCATATAGAGCCCTTCAAATTTTTCAGTGAAAAAACCTTGAGTGAGAAAATTACATTAAAGTTTAGTGTTACCTTTTTTGGCTCAATAAACAATAGTGATGTATACAAAGGATTAATAGATCCTTCCTGCAGGGCCTCAGCTATATTATCTAGAGGAATTTTGTCTGCTAAAATATGAGCCTTACAGTACCTCTGCAGGCATAAATGTTTTGGCTTTTCTTCTTGAAGGCTAGCCTGTCACCCTAAAGGCAATTTTTCTTTTTCATTTGCAGTGTACTATAATTTTCATGTGCTTGTTCCAGTACACGCCCCCATATGCAGCATGTTACTTCCCTACATGCGTTAACACTGGTACCTTAACAAAGACTCAAATCTGTGCTTTTGTGTAGATAACTGAATGCAGGTATTGTGTAGAACTGACCAACACAAAATCTAAGATGCAGAATTTAGAACAATACCGAAGCTTGCCATGAAATATTTATGCCTTTCTCTTGCTCTCCATGTGGGATTAGGGTATTGCTGTGGAGTGTGGGAGCTTCAGATTCAGGTCCCTGTTTTGCCTTTTACAGAGTGATTTGGCAGATGAAATCTGCTTGCCTCAATTGGGTGAAGGGGATCCTAACCTGAATATTGTGCCATGAATCTTAAAGGTGGCCTTTTGCTGAGATGACTGTATCTTTGTGTTTTCCTTCCTCTAACAATCAGAATTGCTTATCAAAGTTTATGTAACATTTCTCAAATGTAATTGTGTCTGAAATTGCAAGAGGTCAGAGTACACACTGAAATTTTCCTTTGCTGCTTCTAGGCATCACAAAATTTATATAAAGAGCTTCACTTTTGCAGTTTCCCTTCTGACACTTTGAGAATGAAATTTACTTTTGTATGTGGTCAATTTAATCCCATTTGAGTGCTGTGAGTGTGTGTAGGAGCACATGTTTGCAGGGCTGTCTTCTGTTCTAGACCTAAGTGAGCCTAATGTATGCTTGATGCTGGCTCACTCCATAGGGTTGTGTTTCATATGAGTTTTAAATGCATGGAAGTTTCAATCAAGTTAGATAAAGCTACATGAACCTCAAAATACCACCTGTGTTCATGGCATTGTATATCTTAAACAGATGTTGCAAAGGCATTACTTTTTAGACCACTGTCTACTTTTCAGTATGCTGGAGAACTTATAGCTCAAAACAAATCTTGGAGCAAGAACAGCTGTGGCATCAGTCTTTGCCCATCATATAGAATCATAGAATCATA